>NW_012119376.1:5528853-5536460 GCF_000951035.1 Colobus angolensis palliatus | reverse complement strand
AATACTTATAATTGAACTTAACCAAAGAAGTGAAAGATGGCATACATGGAAAACTACAAAACATTGCTGAAAGAAATTTGAAAAAACATAAATAAATGAAAAATATATTTTGTGTTCATTAATTGAAATAATTAATATTGTTAAAATGTTTATACTACCAAAAGTAATCTACAGATTCTGTGGAATTCCTATCGAAATGCCAGTGAAGTTTTTTTTTTTTTTTTGCAGAAGTAGAAAAAAATCCTAAAATTTATATGGAATTTTAAAGAACTTTAAGTAGCCAAAACAAGTTTACAAAGAAAAACAAAGCTACAGGTTTCATACTTCCTGATTGCAAATATATTACAAAGCTACAGTAATAAAAAAGTATGGTATTGGTATAAAGACAGATATATAGACCAATGGAATAGAATAGAGAGTTCATAAATAAGCCCTTGGATATATGATCAAATAATCTTCAATGGGGAATCAAGGTTACACAGTGGGAAAAAGTCTCTTCTACAAATGCTTTTAGGAAAACTGAAAAATCCACATGCAAAGCATAAAGTTGGCTGTTCTCCTTACAACATTCAAAAATTAACTCAAAATAGATACATGACCTACATGTAAGACATAAAACTATACAACTCCTAGAAGAAAACATAGGTGAAAACTTCATGACTTTGGATTTTGCATTGATTTATTGCATATAAGATCCACAGACAGTGTAAGCAAGAATAGATAAATAAGACTATATCAAACTGAAAAAGTCTGCACAAGAAAGGAAGAAACCAACAGAGTGAAAAGACAACATATGGAATGGGAAAAATATTTGCAAACCGTGTATCTGATAATGAGTTAATATTCAGAAAATATAAAGAACTCCTACAACTCAACAACAAAAACCAAACAATACAATTTTAAAATAGGCAAAGGACTTGAATAAAGATTTCTCCAAATCAGCTTATAGCTGATCTTTATCAGATGTCCAAAAACAGATCTTCCAGACAGAAAATCGACAAAGAAAACTTGGACTTAATCTGCACTGTGGACCAAATGGACCTAATAGATATTTATAGAACATTTCATCCAAGAACTGCAGAATACACATTCTTTTCCTCAGCTCATGGGTTATACTCAAAGATAGACCATATATTAGGCCACAAAACCAGTCTTAAAACATTCAAAAATTGAAATAATATCAAGCATCTTCTCTGACCACAATGGAATAAAACTAGAAATTAGTAACAAGAGGAATTTTAGAAACTATACGAATGCATGGAAATTAAACAATATGCTCCTGGATGATCAATGAAGGATTTAAGAATAAAATGGAAAAATTTCCTGAAACAAATGATAATGGAAATAAAATATACCAAAACTAATGGGATACAACAAAAGCAGTACTAAAAGGGAAGTTTATAGCTATAAATGCATACATCAAAAAAGAGGAAAAACTTCAAATAAACAATCTTATAATGCATCTTAACTAGAAAAGCAAAAGCAAACAAAACCCAAAATTAGTAGTAGAAAAAAATATGAAAGAGCAAGCAAAAATAAATGAAATTGAAAAAAAATATACAAAAGATCAATGAAACAAAAGGTTGATTTTTTGGAAAGTTAAACAAAATTGACAAACCTTTAGCTTATGACAAAAAAAAAAAAAGAGAGAGAGAGAGAGAGAAGACCCAAATAACTAAAACCGGAGGTGAAAAAGGAGGCATTATAACTGATAATGCAGAAATTTGAAGGATCATTAGTGGCTACTATGAGAAACTATAGACCAATAAACTGGAAAATCTAGAAGAAATGGACAAATGCCTAGACACATACAACCTTCTAGGATTGAACCAGGAAGAAATTCAAAACCTGAATAGACCAATAACAAGTAAGGAGACTGATGCCATAATAAAAAGTCTTCTAGTAAAGAAAAGTCGAGAACCTTATGACTTCACTACTAAATTCTAGCAAACATTTTAAAAAGAACTAATACCAATCCTACTCTAAGTATGCCAAAAAGTAGAGAAGAAGAGAAAACTTCTAAACTCATTCTACAAGACCAGTATTACCCTGATACCAAAATCAGACAAAGACGCATCAAAAAAGGAAAACTATAGGTCAGTATCTCTGATGAATATTGATGCAAAAATTCTCAACAAAATACTAGCAAACCGGATTTAACAATACATTAGAAAGATCATTCATTATGAACAAGTGGGATTTATCCCTGGGATGCAAGGATGGTTCAACACATGCAAATTGATCAATGATAGATCATATCAACAGAATGAAGGATAAAAACTATATGATCATTTCAATTGATACTGAAGAAGCATTTGATAAAATTCAACATCCTTCATGATAAAAAAAAAAAAAAACCCACAACAGGCTGGGCGCGGTGGTTCATGCCTGTAATCCCAGCACTTTGGGAGGCTGAGGCAGGCAGACCACGAGGTCAGGACATTGAGACCATTCTGGCTAACACAGTGAAACCCCGTATCTACTAAAAATACAAAAAATTAGCCAGGCGTGGTGGTGAGCGCCTGTAGTCCCAGGTACTTGGGAGGCTGAGGCAGGAGAATGGTGTGAACCCTGGAGGCAGAGCTTGTAGTGAGCCGAGATCACGCCACTGCACCCCAGCCTGGACAACAGAGTGAGACTCTGTCAAAAACAAACAAACAAACAAAAACAAGCAAACAAACAAAAAAACTAGTTATAGAGGGAACGTACCACAGCATAATAAAAGCCATGTATGATAGACCCATAGATAGTATCATACCGAATGGGGAAAAGCTGGAAGCCTTTCCTGTAAGATCTACAACATGACAAGGATGCCCACTGTCACCTCTGTTATTCAACATAGTACTTGAAATCCTAGCTAGAGCAATCAGACAAGAGAAAGACTAAGGGCATCCAAATTGAAAAGAAATAAGTCAAACCATCCTTGCTTGTTGATGATATGAACTTCCATTTGGAAAAAACTAAAGACTCCACAAAGAAACTATTAGAACTGATAAACAAATTCAGTAAAGTTAAAGGATACAAATTAACATACAAAAATCAGTAGCATTTTCATATGCCAAAAGTGAACAATGTGAAAAATAAATCAAAAAGGCACTACCTAGAAATTAATTTAACCAAAGAAGTGAATGATCTCTGTATTGTAAACTATAAAACATTGAAGAAAATTGAAGAGGACACCACAAAATGGAAAAATATTCCGTGTTCATGGATTGGAAAAGTCAACATTGTTAAAATACCCAAAGTGTTAATAATCTACATATTTAATGCACTCTCTATCAAAATACAAATGACATTCTTCACAGAAATAGAAAAAAATCCTAAAATATATATGGAACCACAAAAGACCCAGAATAGCCAAAGCAAAAAGAACAAAACTGGAGGCATCACATTACCTGACTTCAAATTATACTATAGGTCTATAATAACCAAAACAGCATGATACTGGCATAAAAACAGGCATGTAGACAAATAGAACAGAATAGGGACCCAGAAACAAATCCACATAACTACAGTGAACTCATTTTTGCCAAGGTATGAAGAACATACACTGTGGAAAAGAAAGTCTCTTCAATAAATGGTTTTGGGAAAACTAGATGTCTAGATGCAAAAGAATGAAACTAGACCCCAATCTTTTGCTACGTATAAAAAATCAATCAACATGGATTAAATACTTAAATCTAAGACCTAAAACTACGAAACTACTACAAGAAAACATTGGAGAAAATCTCCTGGATACTGGTCTGGGCAAAGACTTCTTGAGCAATACCCCATAAGCACAGGCAACTGAAGCAAAAATGAACAAATGGGATCACATCACGTTAAAAAGTTTCTGTACAGCAAAGTATAGAGTCAACAAAGTGAAGAGGGAACCCACAGAATGTGAGAAGATATTTGCAAACTACCCTACCCACAAGGGATTAATAACCAGAATATATAAGGAGCTCAAACAACTCTATAGGAAAACAAATCTAATTATTCCAATTAAAAATGGGCAAAAGATCTGTATAGACATTGGTCAAAAGAACACATACAAATGGCAAACAGGCACATGAAATGATTCTCAACATCAGAGAAATGCAAATCAAAACTACAATGAGATAATCTCACTCCAATGAGAAGGAAAGAAAGAAAGGGAACACTTGTACACTTGTTGGTGGGAATTTAAATTAGTATAATCACTATGGAGAACAGTTTGGAGGTTTCTCAAAAAACTCAAAATTGAGCTACTCTATGATCCAGCAATCCCACTGCTGGGTAAATACCCAAAGGAAGGAAATCAGTATATGGAACAGATATCTGTATTACTATGTTTGTTGCAACAATGTTTACAATAATTAAGGTCTGGAAGCAACCTAAGTGTCCATCGACGGATGAATGGATAAAGAAAATGTGGTACATAAGCACAATGGAGTACTAATCAGCCATAAAAAAGAATGAGACCCAGTCATTTGCAACAACATGGTTTGAACTGGAGACTATCATGTTAAGTGAAATAAGCTAGGCAACAGAAAGACAAACATCACCTGTTCCTGCTTATTTGTGGGTCTAAAAATAAAATCAACTGGACTCATGGACATAAAGCATAGAAGGATAGTTACCAGAGGTTGGAAAGGACAGTGGAGGTCTGGGGAGAGGAGAAGATAGTTAACGGGTACAAAAAATATGGAAAGAATGAATAAGACCTACTATTTAATAGCACAATAGGGTGACTCTACTCAATAATAACTCAATTGTATACTTAAAAATAAAGAATGTAATCGGATTGTTTGTAACTCAAAAGATAAATGCTTAAAAGAATGGATACCCCATTCTCCATGATGTGCTTATTTCACATTGCATGCCTGTATCAAAACCTCTCATGTATCCCATAGATATAAACACCTACTATGCAACCATAAACACTTAAAAACAATAATTTAAAAATTTGAAAAAGATGTCCAACAAGAGGATGAAAAGATACTTAACATTATTAATCATCAGAGAA
This sequence comes from Colobus angolensis palliatus, assembly GCF_000951035.1. NCBI lineage: Eukaryota > Metazoa > Chordata > Mammalia > Primates > Cercopithecidae > Colobus > Colobus angolensis. Next base: position 5,531,473 of record NW_012119376.1, on the reverse strand, counting down.
ATGCAACTCAAAACCACAGTGAGATATCACTTCACACCTGTTACAAGGTTACTATCAAACAAATGGTTAATGACAAGTGTTACAGAGGATATGAAGAAATTGGAATCCTTGTGCACTGTTAGTGAAAATGTAAAATAGTAGAGCTGCAACGGGAAACAATATGGAGGTTTCTTGAAAAATTAAAAATCATCCTATCATATGACCAAACAATCCCACTTCTAAATCTATAGCCAAAACAATAGAAAACAGGATCTTGAAGTGATATTTGCACACCCGTGTACATTGCACCATTATTCTCAATATCCAAGAGGCGAAAGCAAACTAATGACATCAATGACAGATGAATGGATAAAGTGAATGTATTATATACATGCAATGGGATATTGTTCAGCTTTTAAAGAGTTCTGTCATATGCTACAACATGAATGAACCTTTAGAACATTATAAGTGATATATACCAGTCATAAAAAGATAAATAGTGCATAATTCCACTTAAATGAGGTATCTAAAATATTCAAATTGTTAGAAACAGAAAGTAAAATGGTAGTTGCCAGGGGCTGTTGGTAGGGAGAAAGGGGAAACTGTTTAACTGATAAAGAATTTTACTTTTGCAAGATAAAAAAGTTCTAGAGATCTGTTGTATGACAATGTACATATAGTTCTCACAGTGATGATACAAGAAAGATCCCTTTATGGCACTGGCAGAAAGAGGGAAAGAGTGTCTATTCCAAAACATACCCAGAGCATTCTTCGTACCAAAGGCCTGCTCTCCAGGTGAGAGGAATTTTCTAGAGCACAATTTTGAAATCTTATCCCAAATAAGGAAGTTTTCCTCACACCTATCCCTGCTTGTCCACCTTGTGACCTGTGGGCCACATGCGGCACAGGACGGCTTTGAATGCAGCCCAACACCAATTCACAAACTTTCTTCAAACATTATGAGATATTTTTGTGATTTTTTTCAGCTCATCAGTTATTGTTAGTGTTAGTATATTTTATGTGTGGCTCCAAACAATTCTTCTTCCAATGTGGCCCAGGGAAGCCAAAATATTGGACACCCCTCATCTAAGATAAAAAACAAATCTTAAAACAACAACAACAACAACAAAATATGATGTGGTCAACAAGGGGTATTGCTTCAAGAACATGGATTGGAAACATTGCATCCAGAGAAGAAAGAGGTTGATGCGAGGGAAGCTATAGCACTGGAGGAGGGACAGAAACACTTGTGAAGGCCACAGCACTGGGTCACAAGCCCACTAAAAGATTGAGTCTTTATGAGAAACTTACAGAACTTTCTTCTTCCCGCACACCCTGCAGTAACAGATAGATAACGTAAGCAGACAGATGGAAATTATAAGAAAGAATCAAAGGGAAATGCAATACATGACCAAGGAGCAAATAAATAAGCTTGAAGATAGGTTAACAGAAACTTCTCAGACTGAAATGCAAGAAGAGGAAATAAGGGAAAAACAAAACAAAACAGAAAAAATAGAACCTTCAAGAACTGTAGGACACTATCAAAAGGTGCAGCATAAGTACAATTATAATATATGAAAGAGAACAAAGTGAGAATGAAACAGAAGAAATATCTGAAGTAAAAATGGCAGAGAACTTTCAGAAATTAATGACAGACACCAAACCACAGCTCACTGAAAGAACTCCCAGTGGTCAAATATACAATAATTTGAGCAAAATGAAGAAATAGTTGACCCAAACTATAAAATAAAAATGTCCATGAATCCATGCTGATATAAATAAATATTGAATAAATACATCAATGGGAGAGGATAGTTTCCTCTTCCATGCAGGAGAATTTTAAATAATTTATGTAGCCACTTCTCTATCAAGGAGGTGGAGCATAATTTCCACCATTTAAGTGTGGGCTGCATATAGTGACTTTCTTCCAATGAGTACAGTATGGAAAGAAGAAAAAGAGTAACTTCATAGTGGAGAAAACTGACAAGCACTTCCTCAGCCAGGTGATCAAAATTATCAACAGTGATAAGTCATGTTGATAGGATGTACTCATAGTATGATATAATGAGAATGGCACTTTACCTCTGTGGCTTCCTTTTCCAAACCCCACAACTTTGGACTAATCGGAACTAAAACATTATACCAATTCAAATCAAGGGATATTCTACACAATATCTTACCATCACTCCTGAAAACTGTCAAGATAATCAATAGCAAGGAAAGTCTGAAAACCTGTTAGAATCTAGAGAAGCCTAAGGAAACATGAGGCTAAATGTAATGTGCCATCCTACATGTGATTGTGAAACAGAAAAAGGATACTAGATAAAAACTAAATAAATCTGAACAATATGTTGACTTTAGTTAATAAATACAAATATTGGTTCTTTTATTGTGGCAAAAGTATCATACTAATTGAAGATTTTAAAAATAGAAGAACCAGGTAAGGGATATATGAGAACTCTCTGTACTATCTTTGTTGCCTTCCCATAAATTTAAAACTATTCTAAAATAAAAGTTTATTTTTAAAAAACCCTGTGAAGTCTCTTTAATACAATATATAAAAATCAATTGTAGATGGGCCAGTGTCTTAAATGTAAAAGGCAAAACTCTAAAATATTTAGAAGAAAAAAATTATCTAATG
>NW_012119376.1:5523686-5528483 GCF_000951035.1 Colobus angolensis palliatus | reverse complement strand
AGGCATGAACTATCGCGCCCAGCCTTAAGTAAGTAATGATTTCTTAAACAGGACACAAAGGTTGCATACCATGAAGGTATGCATATGATAAATTGTATTTTAGAAAAACTAAAACCTTCTGTTTAGAAATGTTATCATAAAATGTGAAAAGAAAGGGCACAGTTTAGAAAAACTATATTAATCACCAAGGATTAATATGCAATAAATTAAAGACCTCCTATATATGAATAAAAGTGAGCTTAACTACTCAATATAAAAGTACTCAACATACATCAAGAGGCCTGTCACAAAGAGAAAAGAAAGTGGCTAATATATATACAAAGAGATTTCCAATCTCACTAACAACTTGGAAAATTAAAAAAACCACAATGAGATGCTATGCCATACCCACAAAATTGATAAAATTAAAAATTGGATAATTAAAAAATTTTGACAAGAATGTGGAATTATCTGAACTCTACTACTAGTATGAGTGTAAAAAGTTGTACAACCATTTAGAGAATTAACCTGGTAATACCTAGGAAAGCTGAAGATGTGCACTTTCTATAATCCAGTCATTCCACTTGTGAGTAGAAACCTTAGAGAATCTGTTGCACCATATACAGGTGCATTCATGTACAGGTGTATCCATATATAGTGCTTGTACCACATACATGCGGCATGTATATTTAGGAATGTTCATTGAAACATTGGTTAAAATAGCAAAGATTTGGAAATAATCTAAATGTGTATCAGTATTTGAATGGATAAATGATGGTCTATAAGTAGAAAAAAGAACAAACTAGACACGTCAAAACAGACTGATCTCAAAGATAATTTTGAATAATAAAAACCAGTCTCAGAAGACTTTGCACAATATGATTCCATTTATAGAACATTGAGAAGCATGTCAAAAGTAAACCGAAGTTTTGTTTGGAAATATACAGACATTATATGTATACCGGAACATTGAGGTAATCAACTGTTATATAAACAAACTTTTTTGTGTTTTCTTTGAGGACTTGTAGCTAAATTTTATAGTTTTTCTCTCTTTTCCAGTTTATAGAATGTTAGCTTGCATTTTTCATTATGTTGAGTTTGCCTGATTCTAGCAGTACTCCCCCATGTCCCTGTAATTTGCTGCTTTTTATTTTTGGTGGCCTAGGAAACAAGATAACTAAACTTGTTAGAATCTTGCATAAGACAAGCAGTCTCCAGATTTGGGCCTGGGGAACTCTCCTCTGAGCAAATTGCATGACCTTTTGTGCATTTGCAATATAACAGTCATTCATTAAACAAATATTTAGCAATTTCCTATCACATACCAGATACTATTCTGGGTTAAAGAAATACAGCAACGGACAGTAAGGCAAAGTCCCTAAACTTATGTAACTTGCTGTCTAGTGGCATATGTTTGGGCTCTTGACTCTATTTTAAATAGACAAGCCTGTTTCACAAAGACAATTTGGGTGAATGAGGAATTTCTGTCCACACAAATACAGGTATTATTCATATTCCAGTGTGTGTATGTAGAAATATAAAACCCATAGCCCTGTAGGTGCCAGCTCTATGTGTATGACTGTAGACGATGAGGAATTGCTCATAGATCTGATAATGATGCTACGTGAAGGTGTAATGGTATGGTACTATAGGACACATTCTGTATCCTAGATTATGTTTGCTATAGCCTAACCAAACCATGTTTGAAAGTAAAGCCAAACATTTAAACCCTCTTTTTTTGATAGCATTAAGTTTCCTTGAAAGTATACTAGATTAATATATATTATCAGTATGCAAAATAGGTGACATTTCTAAAGTTGAGTTGCAAAACTTTAAGAGTGACATCAAGCACTTCAAAATACAAACTGATCATCTAGGGGTATATGGCAATGTGTTAATAAGGTACTGAAAGACTTTCTTCTCTAAACATATTAGTCTTTATTTCTGAAAGGCTTGTTTTCACCTACCCCATCAGTCTTGAACTCAGTAGAAAAAACAAAGAAATAAAATATACTCATTCATTCAGGATGGTATATTAGAATCTATAGTTGTGGTGTTTAACTATCTAATAGCATTTTCAAGCTATCTGGCACTTAAATTCAAAATGCACCTTCACGGATTGTTGTTCTAACTGTTATCTGGTTCAGAGACATGAGCCAATTTGAAATGTCCATTTCAGTTGTCATTTGAAAACATCTCTTTTTCACAATGCTCTGATGCTAATAGTAGTCCGGGAAGCATTTGAGAATAAGAGGACACTTGACTTTTTCTCAGGGTATGAAAGTACATGGCTTCTGGACCCATATTCTCATTTCGCTGGGTAAAAATAATGACTAATCAATTTGAGGGGCTAGGTGACATCGCAGGTTAATTCACTAGGAGTTAGCATCTTGACCTGGGGGTTTACATAAACATCTTGTCTCAAACTGAGTCTAGTGCAGTGGATTGTTTGTGGTGGGTTGGTTTCCTGCTCTCTCCCTGGTTTAAAACAACACATATTTTAAATAGTTTGATTCAAATCACATGATGATTGTTTCTCCTGAGGAAAATCCCAGCACTAGGTCAGCAGGTGGGTTACAGATTAGTGACGGCAGGGACGTGCTGACGGCTGTGTGCAAGGGTTGCCTGGTATCTCCTCCACCTCCCTCCGCATGGCCACTCAGGGCTTGTCAGTTACTCCCGGCCATTGCTGCTGTAATTTAGCTAATTCACTCAAACCGTAGTTTTGAAAGACAGTAAAACAGAGTCATCATCAACATGGAAGGTACATATAATGCATAAGACCAGACACATCTTTTCTTAAAAAAGGTCTTACATTTTATAGTTCTAAGTGATTAGTTTTATACTGCTTTACAAAGTAAACTCAGTGTGGAGGTCATAAAGAATGAATCCCTAGATGTTTACCAAACCCCAAATTAAATTGTGTTCTTAATTGTTTTGCAAATACATTGGCTTACCTAATTAAATAGGAATGACTCTATGTTGCTACAGATGATAGACTATTGAAGCCTTTAGGACTCATTTCAAATGAGCTATTCTGCTTGATCAACAAATTTGGCCCATTCAGGGTTTTTGGTACTGTGAAATAATGTCATGCTATAAGAAACCACTGAAACAAATGTTTTTAAAATATGCAAAATATTATTATTTTGGAGATTTATAAATAAAATATATTTACTTAATTTACTTGGAATAAAGAAATAAGATGTGTCTACTTAATTTATTTGGAATTTCAAATTTTTCAATGTTTAAAATCACACTTTTTAATCTTATACATTTTTAAGAAATAAGTAAACAGAAGTTTAAAAAATCATAATTACGGGGCCTTGCTATGTGGCCCAGGTTGGTCTCAAAATAAAGTTTTAAAATTACTTTTCTACATAGAAAAATAAGAAAGCTTGATTAATTTATATGTAAGTACCATAATAGAAGTAATATTAACAGAAGCAAACAAAATTTTTTATTTTAAAATCTTGATAATCTTCAAGTTTTCTAAAATATTTGGACACACCTGTAAATATTCCAATATCAAATTCTAAACTACAGGAAGGTGAAGTATAAACAGGTCTTTTTTTTTTTTTTTGAGATGGAGTCTCGCTCTGTTGCTCGCTCTGTTGCCCAGGCTGGAGTGCAGTGACAAGATCACCGCAAGCTCCGCTTCCCGGGTTCATGCCACTGTCCTACCTCAGCCTCCCGAGTAGTTGGGACTACAGGCACCCACCACCACACCTGGCTAATTTTGTTTTTGTATTTTTAGTAGAGACAGGATTTCACCATGTTAGTCAGGATGGTCTTAATCTCCTGATCTTGTGATCTCCCTGCCTTGGCCTCCCAAAGTGCTGGGATTACAGGGGTGAGCCACTGCACCTGGCCAGGTCTTATTTTTATCTTCATAAATTATTAATATTTGTTTATTTTCTTGTCTAATAAAATATTATATTGGAAAACATTTTGAAAATGAGTGGCACAAAATAGGACTTGTGAATTTTTTTCATCTAACTTATTTTTCTCCCAGTTTTTAAAACTCCATGAGACCTACCCTTTACTTTTGAAAATAGTAATATTGATGGCACTCTTTACATTGCATGAAAGGAGTTCCAGAGGTAACTTTGTTTTTAACAAAAATGTTTACAATTCAAAAATTCTTCAGAAGAGACATGGAAAACAATTTCTCTTTTTGTAGATATCATCTGTTTTTCTTGTTATTCTTGTCACATGAACACTTATGAGAGAAGGTTCTTTAACTGCAGTGATTGCCAGCAGACCATTTGCTTGAAAATATTTTTTCCCTCCGAGTTTTATCATGAACTCTCTGGATGGCCTGATATATGCCATCACCAGGGTTTGGGGATCTGATAGACATCAAGTTATGGGATGAAGGCGCCTGCTGTCTGTGCCACTTGCAAAGAGGAGTATAAGATAATTGGTTAATCATTTCTCTTTTTTTTGAGATGGAGTCTCGCACTGTTGCCAGGGCTGGAGTGCAATGGCACGATCTCAGCTTACCGCAACCTCTGCCTCTCAGGTTCACCCGATTCCCCTGCCTTGGCCTCCCAAGTAGCTGGGATTACAGATGCACACCACCACACCTGGCTAATTTTTTGTATTTTTAGTAGAGATGGAGTTTCACTATGTTGGCCAGACTGGTCTTGAACTCCTGACCTCAGGTGATCCACTTGCCTCAGTCTCCCAAAGTGGGATCTGAGCCACCGTACCCGGTCTAATCATTTCATTAAGGGAAAAATATCTTAACGAAATCAGAAATAGGCCAGGCGCAGTGGCTCATGCCTGTAATCCCAGCACTTTGGGAGGCTGAGG
>NW_012119376.1:5518781-5521916 GCF_000951035.1 Colobus angolensis palliatus | reverse complement strand
TTTTTAGTAGAGACGGGGTTTCACCCTGTTAGCCAGGATGGTCTGGATCTCCTGACCTTGTGATCCGCCCGCCTTGGCCTCCCAAAGTGTTGGGATTACAGGCGTGAGCTACCGCGCCGGGCCTCTTTGTATTTCTTTGGTTTTCTTTTTTTTTTTTTTTGCAGAGTCTCACTCTGTTGCCCAGGCTGAGGTGCAGTGGCACAATTTCACTGCAACCTCTGCCTCCTGGGTTCAAGCGATTCTCTCACCTCAGCCTCCCTAGTAGCTGGGATCACAGGCGCGTGCCATCACGTCCGGCTAATTTTTGTATTTTTTAGTGGAGATGGGGTTTCTCCAGTTTGGCCAGGCTGGTCTCCAACTCCTGACCTCAAGTGATCTACCTGCCTTGGCCTCCCAAAGTGTTGGGATTACAGGCATGAGCCACCGCGCCTGGCAAGATGTTCTTGAGGAAAGGGGAAATGTGGAAAGGGGCAGGGGAGAAATTAGGTTGTATTCCTTACAAAGGAAAAGAGGAAAAAAAAAAAAAAATCAAAACCTCTGGAGCAGCTTGCCTGAGCAGGGACTTAAAAGAATAGAAATTTCTGATAAGGTTTTCGAGTTGTTTGCAGAGATAACTGAGAATTAATGCACTTTGTTCCTCCCCTACATATTTTCAATAAAGGCTGCTTTGCTTATTAACATTAGAGTGAATACCTTCTTTTGGGTGAGATCAAATAGGTATTGAGTTCTGCGTCTGGATGTGGATGAAAACAGCAGATACAGAAACTGACCTTGGGGTCACAGTGGAATTCACCCTTTTCATAGTGGCAGAACATTTCTAATTTAAGGTGGAAGACTTCTTTGAGAAAGTGACTTATATAAATGACCTTGAAGTATCTTTATCTTCACGTATAGAATTACATAACAGAGGCAGTTTCTAAAAATAGACAAGCATTAAATGGCAAAGATGAGTGTCCATCTATATGGAATTCAAGTCCTAAAACCTGGAAAGTTATTTACATCCCAACTGGCTCCATGACAGTGGGCTATGAATAGCTAGGACCCTTAATTTTGATAGGTTTGCAGTTAATTTGATATATGATAGTTTTAGAGGAGCTGCATAAAAATAGATCCAGGGCTTGCCTTGGCTCTAAGACCTCATGGAAGTCCAATCTTAGCTTTATTATGTGCAAAATAAGAAATGTGGGTAAATGACCTCTAGGGTCCCATTCAAGTCTAATACGATGAGTTTATCATTAGAAAATGTTACTCCTTAAGTGGCTATAAATGTTGCTTTGATCTTTCTCAAGGCCTTAGTTTTTCAAATAGCCTGTACCTTCTGGAAATACTACCATAAATCTACAGGTAACCCTTAGTTTTAAAATTATCCTCTAGCCACAGTATGGTACTTCTGGAGTCTTTGTATGCTCTCTTTTCAATGGGATTTGGTTTTCATGAAAACATTTTATAAATAATGGAAATATAAAATCTAAATAATTAAAGAATGTCATAATAGTTATAAAGTGCTGAGCTACAAAGGCAATTATACTGACAATAAACCAGTTATGATAATGATGATAATAGTAAAAAGCCAAATCATAACTAATCTTTATACTCAAAGCACTCCTCTATTCATGATAAAGAGCTTCATAAATTATGGGTATTTGAAAAGTGATTAAACAATTAGGATATTTCTTAATTTTTCAGGTACATAAAACATGTCTGTTGATTAATAAGTGGATTCATTCAATCACTTCTTCATTTAATAAGGGAATATAATGGTAAAAAAAAAAGTCAGACACTGTCTTCATCTACATAAAGTTTACAGTCTAATAGAAGGTCAGAAATTTATGAAATAAATACCTATATGAAAGTGAAATTGCCACTGTGATGTTAGAAGCATCCGATCCTTCAAGGAGGATAAAGAGAAGGTTTCCCTGAGAAAGTGATATCTCTATTATCATCTTTAGAAAGAGTAAGAGTCAATAAGTGACCTGGGCTCGCTGCAACCTCTGCCTCCCGGGTTCAAGTGATCCTTCCACCTCAGCCACCAGAGTAGCTGAGTAGTACGTAGCTGCGCACCACCACACTTGGCTAATTTTGTATTTTTAGTAGAGACGGGGTTTCACCATCTTGGCCAGGATGGTCACAATCTCCTGACCTCGTGATCCACCTGCCTTGGCCTCCCAAAGTGCTGGGATTACAGGCCTGAGCCACTGCACCTGGCTGTCACTGAAGTTTTTAAGCAAGCTGTTTTAGTTGTTAGCAGGGAGGTGGCGGTGGGGCTGACATTATATTATCATAGTTAAAATTTAGAAAGGTGACACAGGCTACAGTTTGGAAAACAAATGGGAGGAGCACCAGTTTGGATGTGGTTAGATCAGATAAAAGATGATTACAGAACTCCGGAGAAAGTTCGTAGCAACTGACTAGAAAGGTAATGGTGGAAGTGAAAAGAAGTGGCAGGGTTTCCAGGGCTGAAAGAGTGATCAGATTTTTTCAGCAAATACCTGGTCAGGTTTAGGGATATTTCATGAAGGCAACTATAGCAACTCCCATACTTAAGTAGAATATTACCTTTTTCCCATATTGGAACTCCAGATGGCATAAGAAACAGCTGAAGTTTTCTATAGCTTTCCTTATTTTTGCCTTCTTCATGTTGGCTTCCGGACATGGGGAGTTTAAAACCAATCGACTTTGGGTCTGCAAAGAGTTATCTGGATTATTCAAAAGCTGCCTGGCAAAGCAGGACCTCACTCTCTGGAAGATGTTGTTGACTCCTTCCTTTTTCAGAGATCTCTAGCTCTCCATTTTATCACTACTGCCCAGGTTGGGCTTAGGTTGTGGGCTCTTCATAATGTCAAATGTTGACATGTATCGGAGATAATGGAAAACCTTGAAGACAATTCTCCCTCTGCAAAAAAATGAAAGCTAAAGAAAACATTTGTCTATAATCTTTCTGTTCCATCTTCTTGCCAGGGATGTTTTCCCTTGGCAGAGGCTCCTAGTGTAGTGGCTTCTATCTATATGTGATAATAGGACAGTATATTACCCAAAATTCTATGAAGTAGGAAGAAGTGTATGTGTGTGTGTATATGTGTGTGTATGTGTTTCTGTGAGTGTGTGTTCTTTTTTTCTTTCTTTCTTTCTTTCTTT
>NW_012119376.1:5516677-5518731 GCF_000951035.1 Colobus angolensis palliatus | reverse complement strand
GGCCTCCCAAAGTGCTGGGATTACAGGCCTGAGCCACTGCACCTGGCTGTCACTGAAGTTTTTAAGCAAGCTGTTTTAGTTGTTAGCAGGGAGGTGGCGGTGGGGCTGACATTATATTATCATAGTTAAAATTTAGAAAGGTGACACAGGCTACAGTTTGGAAAACAAATGGGAGGAGCACCAGTTTGGATGTGGTTAGATCAGATAAAAGATGATTACAGAACTCCGGAGAAAGTTCGTAGCAACTGACTAGAAAGGTAATGGTGGAAGTGAAAAGAAGTGGCAGGGTTTCCAGGGCTGAAAGAGTGATCAGATTTTTTCAGCAAATACCTGGTCAGGTTTAGGGATATTTCATGAAGGCAACTATAGCAACTCCCATACTTAAGTAGAATATTACCTTTTTCCCATATTGGAACTCCAGATGGCATAAGAAACAGCTGAAGTTTTCTATAGCTTTCCTTATTTTTGCCTTCTTCATGTTGGCTTCCGGACATGGGGAGTTTAAAACCAATCGACTTTGGGTCTGCAAAGAGTTATCTGGATTATTCAAAAGCTGCCTGGCAAAGCAGGACCTCACTCTCTGGAAGATGTTGTTGACTCCTTCCTTTTTCAGAGATCTCTAGCTCTCCATTTTATCACTACTGCCCAGGTTGGGCTTAGGTTGTGGGCTCTTCATAATGTCAAATGTTGACATGTATCGGAGATAATGGAAAACCTTGAAGACAATTCTCCCTCTGCAAAAAAATGAAAGCTAAAGAAAACATTTGTCTATAATCTTTCTGTTCCATCTTCTTGCCAGGGATGTTTTCCCTTGGCAGAGGCTCCTAGTGTAGTGGCTTCTATCTATATGTGATAATAGGACAGTATATTACCCAAAATTCTATGAAGTAGGAAGAAGTGTATGTGTGTGTGTATATGTGTGTGTATGTGTTTCTGTGAGTGTGTGTTCTTTTTTTCTTTCTTTCTTTCTTTCTTTTTTCTTTTTGCAAAGCTTTCTTCTGTTTAAACTGTACTCCTTAGGTAGAACAATTTCCTCCGCTGCAAAAAATACCTTAATTGTCCTATGAATAGTGGGCTAAAGGTCCTGGTGTCAGTCTAGATGGGGGAGCATGAAAAAGGGACTCAAAGTTCTCTAATACCACAGGAATTTAGACCTTCTCTGCTGGCAGCTGTGGAAAAGAGAAGAGAAGAAGAAAGTCTAAGGATAGTTGGAAAGACTGGGTCCCAGCAACCTGGCTGCAGTCTATAATGTAAATTTATATAGTTGGTGAGAAATTTCTATTCACTGAGGGGAGACAAGTTTCAGAGAAAAGAAACATCTGGGTTTAAAGCCATGCAGATGTTTCAGCTCTGTGCTGTAATTATTCCCATTATTCCCCCAACTTTCAGTAAGTGCCCATGCCAGGGAGAATCAGACCAGAGAGGAAACAGCAGCTTTGTCAAGAAGAGATGGGAAGCAGTGAACAGGCACTTGAGTTGAGAGCAGAAATTTTAATGGGTAATGATGGAAAACATGAGTGTAGACCTCATCCCATGCCTTAGAAATCCTGACATGATAAAGAGGGCACCGGGATTTATGCAGCACCAGGAATGGGGCTTGGGTCACTTTTCTTGGATATTAAAGGGTTACACCAGAAGGCTGGAGAATTGGAGGCTACCTTGGTTGTAATCGGCTTAGGGCTGTTTCTAGGGGTAGAATTAGCAAGCTAATGTGCCCTGGGTCCCAAATTACCTTGGATCAGATGAATGGTCAGTGGTTTATAGGGCACTGGATACAGACATGAAACCTGGGACCCATGAACTTGGTTATATATATATTTGGTCATTAAATTGATTCTTTCCCCAACCCGATTACTATAAACTTCTACAAAGTCCCTGAAGATTGCTTATCACTCTTCTCTGCTTTTGCTATTAGAGGAGGTCGTGATATTTAAGACAAAGTAAAAAAACGAGTTGATAACAACACTCAAACAACATTGAGTACCCTCTCTGCTATGTGTATGCACAGATGAATTTAAAGGTTATTGCAGTAACTCTTTTTGAGATGGAGTCTC
>NW_012119376.1:5467909-5516142 GCF_000951035.1 Colobus angolensis palliatus | reverse complement strand
GCCTCCCAAAGTGCTGGAATTACAGGTGTGAGCCACTGCGCCTGGCCTGCAATAACTTTTTAATAGAGGTAGTATTATATTCATTTTGCATATTTTTAAAAATGAGATGTACACATGTTCTCACTCATAGGTGGGAATTGAACAATGAGAACACTTGGGCACAGGGTGAGGAACATCATACACCGGGGCCTATCGTGGAGTGGGGGGAGGGGGGAGGGATAGCATTAAGAGATATACGTAATATAAATGTAATGTAACGTAATATATAACCTAACGTAAATGACGAGTTAATGGGTGCAGCACACCAACATGGCACATGTGTACATGTGTAACAAACCTGCACCTTGTGCACATGTACCCTAGAACTTAAAGTATAATTTAAAAAAATGAGGTGTAGAGAAGCTGTGATTTCCTCAAGGTGACACTGCTTGTGTGTTCTTGAACCCAAGACCTTTGATTCCAATCCAGTATTCTTTTTATTACGCTAATTTCCCTAAATTTACTGTAATTCAAAAGCACTGGAGAGAACAGTTTTGTTCACTGTGATTTTCCACAACTGCCAAACCCCATTGCATAAGCCCTGCTTAGAAAAGTGTGTTAGGGGTCTGTTTTGATTACATTGCTGTATTTTATACTAATTTTTTTTTACAGCCATAGAGTAACAAACAATGAGATACAAAACTATGAGTAAGTTGGAGTTCTTTAATTGGGAATCTATTTTCATGTTCAGTTAATTTTTCTTTAGTAGGTAAATAATACACCATTTTGGAGAACTGCAGGAACATTCTCATCATAAGTAGTACTTATGATTTACTAGAGTTTAGGGGAATGGCTTTTCAATCTGGCAATTGGTTTTGATATATTTTCACTTCCTGTCACTCCAGGAACTCAAGTGAAATACTGTTTTTTCCTTTGATAAATTATTTCAGATCTTTACATTGATAAGACACCACATATATGTAAGTTTTCACTTATTTAACGTATTAATTCCAGAGAAACAAGAACAAAACTGCTTGAGATTTCATTGCAACTTGGCCTTATTCCTAGCTTTATGGGCTAGTGAATGACCTGAAAAATCACCACCTCCAGCCCCTGCTTCTAGTGTGTGTGATGTTTAAGCAATTCAAAAAGAGCATTTCTGCTATTCTTCAAATTCCACAATTTAGCTTGGTAACCTAAATCTCTGTAAGGCTATACACTGTACCTCAAAATATATCCTTCTATTTAACTTAAATCCATCTTTTCCATTTCCATCTGGTAACTTCGGTCTATAACTCTGTGTTCTGTTCCCAGTGGAGACAAGGCTCACATGGTCAGCCACCTCTGTGTAAAAATGATTCACAGATTCAGTACATGTTCTAGGTCAGCTCTCAACTAGACCAAATCATGTCATTTTTAAAGTCTTTTGTTATCTGGGTCCAATGTTCCATTCTTGAAGCCACTTTAATAGATCTCTTTTATAATTTTGTCATTTATTCATTCTTCCTTAAACAGTGGAGTCAAGATTATGCCTGCCTGTGAATGGGTCTGAATACTCTTAGGTCTCGCTTTGTTGCCTAGGCTGGCTTTGATCTTCTGGGCTCAAGTGATCCTCCTGTCTCAGCCTCTCAAGTAGCTGGGACTACAGGTACACGCCACTGCACTCAGATTTTTAAGACTTCATTTGGAAATTACCACATCTAGGGTTTTAGGTACTGCTTTTTTTTCTGGTAATGTAAAAAGGGGAGAAGCTGCTAACAAGGTCCATAAAGTGTTCATTTTTATTATTTAAAAATATTTATTATTAAGTGCCTACTAAGTGACACTTATTAAGTCTCAGGCCCTATTCTAGAGATTTGGGATACATAAATGAACAAAAGAAGAATCTCTGCTCTCTTTGAGCTTACATGACAGGTGTCATGCATCGTACTCATCATGTCACATGTATTTATGGTCTCTGTCAACATGCAGTCATGGTCTGTAATATATCTGGAGCATTTACACATTTAACTGGGAAGGTTCTTATCCTCACATTCTCATAAGCTGGGGTAGTCAGACAATGGAAAGTATGGGCTCCTGGCTCAGCAGAAAACCATACTAGAAAGATATGCTCAAATAAAACATTGCGTGTTTGGTGGCTACTTGTTTTGTGACACTTTTTGTATTTAGTAGGTCTTCAGTGGTATATGTAATATCATACCCTCTCTATGTAACATTGTAGAAAATGTGTTTTGCATCTCAAACAATTGACTTACAATTGAACATTTGGAACACATACATTGAAATTGTGCAGGGTATATATACATCTACACAGTGTAAGAGTGTGTTTACTCAAATGTAAACATGTAGCCACAGAAATATAGCAAAAGCAAGATAGAAGCTATTTATTAAACACATACTTATTGTGTACCTATTCTTATAAACTTGGTGGTGGAGTCTTTCTCTTAGTGATAGAAATGAGAAACGCATGGTAGTTGGGTTGAGAGTCTGTTTCAAAATTGGACTTTGATGTTTAGGATACAACTTGCTAGTTGTATAATCTTGAGGAAGTCATTTAACCTTTTGAGCTAATTTCCTTATGTGGAAATTTGGATAATAGCCTCTAAGTTATAGTACCTACCATTGTTAGGATTAAATAAGATGATATTTATGAGTGGCACTGAGCTCTTAATAAATGCTGTTTTTGAAAAGTAGAAACAGATCCTTCCTTAAATGAAGAATAAAACACATGCATCTATTACTCCTGTAAGAGACAGAAAGAGACACAGATAAATGGATGCTGGCTGATTATCAGGATGTGTGATAGACCAGGAATGAGGACATTTGCTGAAGGAACAGACATTTGAGCAGAATGGCATTTTTACATGAGAAGATGGATAAGGTTAGTCTAGACTGAAATAAGATCATGAGTGGCTGTGCGCGGTGGCTCACGCCTATAATCCTAGCACTTTTGGAGGCCGAGGCGGGCGGATCGCGAGGTCAGAAGTTCGAGACAAGCCTGGCCAACATGGTGAAACTCCATCCCTATTAAAAATACAAAAATTGTTCCCAGCTACTCGGGAGGCTGAGGTAGGAGAATCGCTTGAACCTGGGAGGCAGAGGTTGCAGTGAGCCGAGACCACACCATTGCACTCCCGCCTGGGTGACAGAGCGAGACTCCATCTCAAAAAAAAAAAAAAAAAGGAAAATCAGTAAGGTGAGCTCCCATGTATCCCATACAGGGAACTTTAAAAACCACCCATGCGTACCCATCCTTTACGTTGAGAATATTATCTATGTCTTCTCAGTGTGTGCTATGTGATTTAAGAGACTAACTTTTGATTGGAGACTACAGTCAGTTCACCCGATGACCAGAGTCCAAAAGGAGGTGATTTTTGAACATTTAAATTCAGAAGAATTACCTGATTTCTAACTGTCAGGTATCACATCTTTGCTTTTCACGCTAATGGCATAATTTAACATACACATAACAATTAGTTTAAAAATGAAAAGTATTCTAAAATATTCATCAGAATGATAGACCGTCAACAATAATCCAACTTCTTAATGGTCTTAAGAGTTTGTAAAACATGCAATAAATTTACATGGTAACCTTATGGGCTAATTCCAGGCCCAATTCATCTTAGATACATGGAGTCCTCTTCTGCTTTCTTCTCCAGCCTCCTATGCCACGATCCCCACCTTCCCCCTCAACACACATACACAGACACAGAGACACACACACCTCACTGGCCTCCAGCCACACAAAGCTAGTCAAGGTTCCTGGGATTCATCTGATTTGTTCATGCTTCCATGACTTTGCAAAGATTTCCTCTCTGCCTGGAATACCACTCCACTCTCCCCTCTGCTAGCTTAAGGTACTGGCTTCTCTTTCCTGATCAACTCAAATGCAATTTTTCTGTAAAGATGCCCTGATGCTTACAATGAAAATAGTTCTTTATGCTACCTCTGTACCCCAGTTTCAGCACTTATCACCCAATACTGTCATTAAATTTGTTTCTGATCATCTTCCCTATTATGGTATGAGATCCCTCAGGGAAAGGCTTATGTTTTAGAAAATTCTTATATAGCCTAGACTTACATAGTAGACATTTAGAAAATATTTATTAATTGAGTGAATGAATGGAAAAGATTGAAATGATATGGGACCTGATATTTCTACACCCAGAGTAATTGAATTCAGTTAAGTACACACTATGGGATAAACCAGCCAACGGGGAAAAACTAAGAGTGAGGATGAGGAGAAAAATGGGACAGTTCTGATCTGTCTTTTCCAGGCTATTTTGGAGAAAAATTATCCAACTCCTAAAAGAGTGGGTCTCAGACTGTGGCTGTATATTAGATTCACGTGGGGAGTTTTATAAACATCCTTTATAAACAGAATGCGTTGGTCTCAGTTGTAGAGACTTTGATGTAATTGGTATTCTCTGTGGGCCGAGTCTTAGCTTCCCAGGTGATTCTAATGTACAGACAAAATGGTCTTCCAGTCCTCATCACAGACATTTTTTAGTACTTCTCTGAGAATGAAAGTAATGTGGATAGCAACACTGTGGGAGAGAGAAAGAGAGAGAGAGAGAGAGTACAAAATTATACAATTCCTAATCCTAGGTCAAGGAAGTGGATTAGTGGTATACAGGTCATAAAGGTGCTTTTGAATTTATTAATATTTAAAAGTTTCAAAGTGCAAATCTAAAATAAATAAGAACGATGTTTATTAAGTACATTTTTAAGTAGTCTACCCAAAGAAGCCATTTTAAAGTCAAAGTCTCCTGTGAGTTTTCAAAGTTATTTAGCTTTTGTTTGAAAGTTGATTCATTTTTAAGCTTCTAATTTTGAGCTCAATAAACACACAAGTAGATTATCTAGATAATTGAAGCCAAACCTAGTTTAGGCTCTAATTATCCCCACTACTTCAGGTGAAAGTGAGCCTTTACTTTGAATTATTTAGCTAATTGAGGACAAAGCACAGTTTTGGTCTGCTTTCTCTGGATAATTGACAAGTATCATTGCAGCTTTAATGTCTTCATTTTCTGGAGGAAACCGTAGGTGACACATTGTTGTGATGGGAATGTCAGCTTATAGCCAGCTAGTACTAATGCCTCATGATCTGGAGTTTTTCTGAAATATAAGAAAGGAGTTTATAGAATTAAATTGTGAAAAGTTGCTTTTAAACAAGAACATTGGCTGCATGATCCTATATTCCAATCCTAGATCCAGTTGAATACTTTGGGCCTCATCCAAGATTGCCCAGAGCGAATGATGGGCTCTGATTCTCTTCCCTTCCACCAAAGCCTGAAATCTCTTGGCATCAAGACTAGGTTTAAACTGAATCAAAGGCTGGGGACCGAGATGCCCTGATAGGATAGAATTATTTTTATTTCTATTGTTGTGTCAATGTGGAATGTATCAGAACATTTTTTTTTCTTTATTTAAACTTTTCACATGGTAGGAAGTCTGTTGGAGCAACAGTCCTCATTTCAAAGGTCATTAGTGTGTAAAGAGTATTTTCTTTCTTTACTGTACTCTCCACAAAAGGGGCAAAAAGCCATGAGAACTTGTTATAATATACATTCTGCTATCCTTAGAATGCAGTATAGTATAGACCCATCTTGGACCCTGTCTATGGTAAAAAACATTTGGAGATCCTTATTATTGTAATTCTAAGGTTCTGAGGAGTATGGCAATCTTTGAGTGGAAATAAATACAAAATAGAGAAGTAGATATTTGTGGGAACAATTCACATCATAGCACAAACTGCTAAATATATTCTTAGAACTGATGAGACTTTAGTAAAAGTCTAGTAATACCATCTGAAATTGTATTTTTAAATATTATTTTATTTAAATACACTTCCATATGTCTTCTCTAAATTCAGTATAAAAATAGGAACTGATGTAGGTTGTTTGCTCTTGCATAGTTATCTTCAAAATTAGCTATTTTTATCTCCATTTACTAAAAAATAATGACTCACCAAGAAGTGTGCAATCCATAGCTACATACATTGAATTGAGGTCTTTTAAGACATCATCCTCAGCTTATTGATGTTGTGGGCTATATAAATAAGTTCTCTAACATTTCAAGGCTTTCAATCCCTTTGGGTTTTCATGTATATGTCTCCAAGAGCTTGGCGAATGTGGCTTGTTCCTGAGTAATGAAGGCAGTCTTGGTTTTTGTAATCTTCCTTCTGGTTTCCGAGACCTTTTGAGTATCTCTCCCTCTTCCCCTTAAAGATAACGAATCCCATTTAATAAATCAATATGGGCGATGTGAGTCTAAGAGTGGTTAGGTTTAGGATGTTAAAACCAGAGAAAACCTTTTCACTCTCCTATAACACCCCCTATGTTAATTTAAAGTCAAAGTTAGGAAAGAGTCCAGAGTCATGTAGGCCAGTCATCATACTGTTGATGCCCATGGGTTGCCAATGAAAACCTCCTGGTAGCATTTTCCAGTTTGTTTTTAAGGAAATGGGGCTTTGAAAATAGTGATTCCAGATATGTCTGTGGGAGCTTGTACACGGGTGGTGAGTGATGGGCTAGTGATTATGATAAAAGCTAATTTACTGAGTAAACTGTGATAGATACTTTTCAAAGCACTTTATATGCATTGACTCTTTAATCCTCATAACAACCTTATGAGGCAGGTACTATTATAATCCTTATTTTACAGATGAGGAAAATGAGAGGTTAAGTAAATAGCCCAAGGTCAACAGTGAGTAAATGGAAGAGATGGAATTCAAACCACAGTATCTGCTTTTCTACAGCGCTATTACTGTGCCATGCTATGCTTTTCCAGAAGAAGACAATTTTAGTTACTGGAAATAAGAATATTTTTCAGAGGTCTTATTTATGGTACACATATCTGTGTAAAACCTGACACCCAAGGACACTTTTAGAGCTTTCTCTGTGATTATCTGACAGCAAAGCATTGTAACCCCATAAGAACATTGAAAGTTGAGAAATTGCTTTGAAAAATTAGAATCCATATGCAACAATAAGAAGGTTTTTACTTTATTAGAAGTAAATTGACTAGTGAGGATTTCAGAATCGTCATTCAACTGCTGACTTCCTATAAACCAAGAAAATGTGATTTCTGAAACTGATAATAGCACGCAGAAGCAGTTAGAGAACAAACTGAGGGCTAAATTGTAATGCTTTATGTTTTATTTTATTTGTTTTAAGAAATGTTACCTTCTCCAGGAGAAAAAAATTCTGTTAACTTAAGAAAATATGTTTTTGAGCATAGAAGTCCAGTTGGTATATTTTGCTCAAATCCAGGAGAAGTATACTTATTCAACCATAAAATCATAAAGCAGAGAGTTCAACTGAAAGTGTAGTCTCATGATAAATAATTAGATTGTAAAGGAGAGAAAATGTAACCTGACAGCTGAAATTTTAAAGCTTATTTTTTCCATTATGGAGTTTTGCAATAGAGTTTTGGAAAAACTTGCAAGAGAGTTGGAGAAACATCAGGAATGATGCATAGTTGTTAACAAATCCATGCATCTTATTACCCAAACACATTCTGTGTTTTAATACTCATAAAAGAGATGAGCTGTATATATAATAGTTAAAGAACTTTAACTGCTTCATGATTTTCTATCTTGGCATTTTTATTTTTTTTGTCTTGACTTAAAAGATTTTGTTTCTTGTCCTACCTAGATGAGTGCTATCCACTGATGCAACCAAGTTGAAAATTTGAGCTGCTATTATGTTATGACCCTGACACACAGTTGCTGAAAAATCAGATTTCTTGTGATTTGATTGATGCTAAAATCACAATTAAAATTTTCTGTTGCTTAATTATCTGGCTTTCTTATGTTTTGCCCTTTTCTTTTTATAATTGAACAGTTGCTTTGAAAATATCCAGCTCAGATAAAAACTTAAAGTGGTAGAAATATATGAGGTGTGAAATAGAGCTGAACATTCTATGTGTCCAACACATTGAAGGACTCAACTTTGAAAGGTGAAAGTTTTGTTGCTCTTCACCTTGAAAAGTTAAAGACACAGGATTTCAGTCTGCTTCCACTTAGACACTTATTTCTCATTTTTTGAGCCATTCCCATACCACTTTCACACATTTTTGCTGTCTACCACCTACACTATTACTTACTAGATATTTTAAAAATTGACTTATTTTTATACTTAACCTTATCTTAAGCAACAGTATTCATGAAATCATAGGTTTGATGTACTAGCTTTATGTATTGCTTTATATATTTGCATTACTTAGTAAGATAAGTACCAAAGTATTGAAATTTAAATTGCTGTATCCTGGTACCACCCAACATCTGTAATGCTAACATGGACAAAAAACTGTCCTGGTATAACAACGGGGCATTTAAAGTATTTCAAACTTTTCTCTCTCTCCTCTTCTTTCTCTCCCTTTTAGAATGTGGAAATAGTGCAACAACTTGTAAAGTTACCATTCAGGTATTTCTCAATCTGTTTTTCTCCATATAGAAATTATGGCTATCTTTCTGTCCAGTGCAAATTTCTGAGCCAACTTGGGCTTTTGGTTCTTCTAGACAGGTTTTCCATAACTCTACCACTCTCTTTCCTGCTAAAGAAAGTATAATGGAATGCAAGTGAGCTAACTTTGATTTTCTGTATTTTTAAAAGTAAATCATTTACAAACTCAGTCCTTTAATTATGACTAGTAAAAAACAATTTCCTTGCAACACGCCCCTCTACTGATTGCAACACCATGCTTGACAGCCTCTGTTCTTACAAATTAAAAGGCACTGCCAGAATTTTTGTTTTTATTTTAAATTTGCATCAAGTAACAGTGTGCTTGGGATTATTTTTTAAAACTACAAAAGGTTGCTGTTTATTTTAATTCTTTTTTAGTTTCAAAAAAATTCTTTTAATCTCATAATTTTAAAAAAGTGCTACATTGAGAACTGTACGTAACTTGACTGATTATTTTGGCAATGACAGCATGACCAGCTCATCTCAGTTGGCCTGGGACATTTTTACTTTTAGCACTAAAGTTCCACATCCTAGCAAATCTTTCAGCTCTGGGCAAATGGGACAGTTGGTCACCCTGAAGCAGGGTGACATAAATTGAGAATGTATCTGGTTAGGTTTTCAGTTGGTACCTAATTTGATAATCCTTATATTTATGCAGAAATCTTGGACATCAATCTAATGATCTCAGCTAAAAATTGAGAGATCTCTCTATTGCTCAACTTGCCCATTTTCTAGGTTGCCATTATAGTGAGCTATCAAAAACACACATCTTAATCATGCCACTGCATTACACAACATGGCTTCTCATTCATTTCTGGATTAAGCCCAAACTCTTGAAAGTGGCTCATCTGGCCTTGTTTGATTTAGTCCAATGGTTCTCAGACTGTACTCTGATAAGTGCCAGCTAGATAATTTGTTAAAAAGGAAGATTCCTGTGCCCCTGCTTCAAAAGGAATGAATCTGGATAGTAGTAAAAAACCTTTTTTTTTTTTTTAACAACAACAACAACAACAACAAGATTACGGTGGGTCATTGTGTTTTAGGTGGTCTTTGAACAATGTTTTGAGAAAAAACAACCTAGTTCCTTTTTTCTTTTCTAGGTTTAATCTGTTGCACTCTCCCCTTACACTGTATTATCTGGGTTTACTATAATTTCTTTAGGCTTTTTAGTGTTCCAGGTCCTTAACACACATGCCGGGCCTGCTCTCTGAATTTATCTCCTACATTTGTGGGCTGATCAGATTTCTACCTAGAAACCCCCTTCTCAGTGAAGCCTTTGCTGAAGCCCCTGTTAGAGTTTTCTCTCCCATTGCCTCCATCAGAACCCTCTCTCCTCCAGCCAGGTGCACATAGCATGACATTGAACTTGCCTATTCCTTGTGTGTATCTCCCTTTAAACTAAAGTCCCTACAGACACCTCTCATTTATCTTATTTATGATTGCCTCCCCAGTTTCTAGTTCATTGCTGAACACATGTTAAGAGCTTAAGATTGTTTACTGAAGAATTAAATTACCTTGTTAATGGAGAGATTGGTGTCACACAAGGTCCTAACTGGGCTAGAACCTAGACTTATGCATCTGGTATTGGGTTACTCCCCTACTGAGTCCTATTGATTACATTTACTGATATGTTTGGGTGCTTTTATTCTTGGGCTAAAGGAGTAAGTAGCAGGCAATTTGATGATGGGGAAGAATGCAGTGCCACCTGAGAGGGAGGCAAGGGAAAGAAAATATAGTGGGTTAGAGAAATGGCATTTCATTCCGCCCCATCTGGACATGAGGGGCTGGTCTGGAGCATGGGAAGAGACATGGGCAGTGGCAGCTCCATCCAAGTCACTGGCTCAAGGGGTAGATGTGAGACAGCTAGGGGGTTTGGGAACAAGAAGCCACATACACTCACCTCAACACACAGAGATGCACACATACACACACATCACATACACATACCACATCCCCCCCTCCCGCCCCCCAACACACAGCTTCCCTCTCCACCATCACCAAGGACACAACTCTTCCCCCAGAGTGCTCTGGGCAGCTACCACCAAGTGCTTTCTCAGAGGCAAACAGCAGTACAATTATCCTGAGCACTCTGGAATCGCTGATCCCCCTGGAAATCCCATGAAAAAAACAAAAGAGATTTGGTGATGGTATTGAAGGCAAAGTCATAAGCTGAGATCTTGTATTAATAAATGCAGACTGAACATTTTTGTAATTTGAACTTTGTGCAAACTGGACATTTGAATGTGGCTGAGAATAAACCAAATCCAGCATTTAGATAAAGCCCATCATGAAACATCAGCCTCAGACTGCCAAGACGAGACTTTCTCATCATAGTGGACTGTGAGGTCTATGAAATGGGCTGGCTGAATTTTAACATTTTATTGCTTTATGGGCTTTTTATATGTCATTTAACATGAAAGACACCACCATTCTTGACAACTGGTGGTACTGTGGAGTATTTTTCTAGTCCTTGGGAAATTTCCGCTGAGTCAGTGTACATCAGGTCTTGATATCAAATCTGTTTTTGAAAACTAGCATTGACCTTGCTGGTTGTGATACTAGTGATGAGCTGCCACATTAGATTGTGGTGAGGCCATATTAGCAGCTTAAGGAGTGAGGAAGAGTGAACACACAGCTAATTTCTGCCTGAGAGATTCTTACAATTGTGTGGATGGTAACTGCACGAAGATTCAGTGGGAACTCTACACATTTACTCAAAATAGTACTAACATCCTGTATTAGTTCGGTCTCACACTGCCATAAAGGACTGCCCAAGACTGGGCAATTTATAAAGGAAAGAAGTTTAACTGACTCACAGTTCTGCATGGCTGGGGAGGCCTCAGGGAACTTACAACCATGGCAGAAGGGGAAACAAACACATCCTTCTTTACATGATGGCAGGAGAAGTGCTGAGAAAAAGGGGGAAAAGCCCCTTATAAAACCATCAGATCTTGTGAGAACTCACTATCACGAGAACAGCATGGGAGTAACTGCCCCCATGATTCAATTATTTCCCACTGGGTCCCTCCCAGGACACGTGGGGATTATGGAAACTACAACTTAAGATGAGACTTGGGTGGGGACACAGCCAAGCCATGTCACATCCCCTGGTGAATGCTCTTATTATGCTACTTGACGATATGCATTTGTACTTCCTGAGCAGTCTCTTGAGCTAAGCACCTCACTTTGTACTGGCAACAAGAGGAGAATTTAGTATTTCTGTGGAGCTGCCTTGAAATATGCCTTAAATTTTGGAAGACTTAAAAAAAATACATAAATAAGTAGCCACAATGGACATTTCCTAATGAAATAAAACATAGTAGTTTAAAATTCTGAGTTTCCTATTATTGGATGTTAGATCAAGGTGTATAATTTGCATAAAAAATTTTGGTGGCAGGCTGGGCGTGGTGGCTCATGCCTGTAATCCCAGCACTTTGGGAGGCTGAGGTGGGCGGATCACAAGGTCAGGAGATGGAGAGCATCCTGGCTAACATGGTGAAACCGCGTCTCTACTAAAAATACAAAATTAGCCAGGTATGGTGGCGGGCGCCTGTAGTCCCAGCTACTTGAGAGGCTGAGGCAGGAGAATGGTGTGAACCCGGGAGGTGGAGCTTGCAGTGAGCCGAGATGCCCCCACTGCATTCCAGCCTGGGTGACAGAATGAGACTCCACCTCTAAAAACAAACAAACAAACAAACAAAATACCACATAAAACAAACAAAAAAATTTGGTGGCCTTGGTCTTTATATACAATTGACCCTTGAACAATGGGGGTTAGAGGCATTGAACCCCCACCTTGTGCAGTTGACAGTCCACATATAACTTTTGCATTCCCTGTAACTTAACTACTAATGGCCTACTGTTGACTAGAAGCCTACCAAAAACATAGAGAGTTAATTAACACATATTTTGTATGTTGTGTGCATTATATACTCTATTCTTACAATAAAGAAAGCAGGTGAAAATAACATATTGTTAAGGAAATCATAAGGAATAGAAAACATAGATTCATTAAGTGGAAGTGAATCATCATAAAAGTCTTCCCTCTTGTCATTACAATGAGTTTGCTGACAAGGAGGAGGATGAGGAGGGTTGGCCTTGCTGTCTCAGGGGTGGCAGAAGTGGGAGAAAATCTACATATAAGTATACCCACACAGTTCAAACCCATGTTATTCAAAGATGAGCTGCAATTGTAAACTGCTATTTTCATTGCTTTTTAAAATAGGAGAGTGTTATTTTGGAGGAAAAAATATCAATGTAATTAGAAAGGTGGAGAGAGCAACTGGTGACTTAGTGATATATACACTTACTTTAAAGATCACACATTTAAAAATTTTTAAAAAGAGAAAGAGGGAGAGGAAAGTGTTAAGGCAAATTTACTGAAATTTCACATTGTTAATGCAAATTACACTGAATGTTTGAGAGATACCAGAACTCTCATAAATGTATAAGGCCAAGGAAAGCTTACGCTTGACTTTCAACTGGGAAGCAGGAAGAGATGCCAAGTGTGATGAATCGGAATTCCGGAAAACAGAGAATTAGATGGCTTCTAATTCTGATTAGAAACTGGAGGGAGGATTGTGGCTGTCTGCATTTTAGCAGAAAAGGCAGCCACAAAATAAAGTAGTTCCTAAGACCACAAAGTAGTTATAGACGAGAGGAACGAGCTCACAGAAGACCCCTGGGTGAGAGTGGTTATATATGTCAGTCAGTGAAATGGAGAAGCAGAAGCTTCTGAGACAGGGCCAATTCACTGATTTCTGCCTCTAAACCAGCACACCCAACCATTACATAATCCAGTCCAATGGAAGAAAATACATGTCTATTTCTAAGCTCAAGCCAAGAGTTGGGGTGCGTAGGCAGGATTTGGAGGCAAAAATGATATACCCCATTAAACCTTGAACATAGGAAAATAACTCTGAGAATTAAAATGTAAACACATTTAATGAATCCCATTAGAAATATGCAAATTTACCCTACAGTGCAATTCTTAAAATGGTGGCAGTGGTAAGCTTTTTCCTAACTACTACCATAATGGAATCATCTAGCTTTTTAACCACCCCATCACACCCCTACCTAGATTCACTACTATCATTTACCCAAGTTATTGGTGGTAATGTGTCATTCTTTTCAGGTATACTGGGGTGTGGGGAAAAAAAACCAAAACAAAAATCCTGTGATTTCCCAAGTGACTGAATATCTATAGATTTGCCTGGAATATGACAAAAGGTAATAGATATAAAGAAAGACTATAGTGGCAGTCAGCCATGGAAACTGACACTGAAAAGGTTGAGGAACAGGGATAAGCAGCAGTACTCTTCATCCATGCACATTCAGGACCACCTGACCTATGATTGAGTTAATTTCAGGTCTAGCCCCATGAGCAGAGATGAAAGTATACAGCTCTCAGAGCTTAATGACAGTCACCCTAACTAAATCCTCTTGCTTTATGTAATTCCATGCTCAACAAATGATACCATTTCTTCAAGGAATACTTTTACTCTCAATGTAGATATATCTATGGGTGGAACATACTCAGCACACACACATAACCATTCCATTAGTATTTTAGGCCACATTTTAAATAAATGAATTGGCAATGTGGTTTTCTATACATTATTCTCTGTGAGCTTTATTAACATAAGTCCATCCCTGAAATGTGAATCATTTCTTCATGGGTTGACAAATTTAGTTTCTTTACCTTAAGGGCTAATGGTCAGACCCTTGATGAATTTCCAAGTTGATGTCAGCTTTGTGACTTTTGGCTGGGTGACTAGCCTTCCCTGGGACATAGATCTTGTAGCTGATCCTTATTCCATGCCTTAATGTGTTGAGGAGCAAAAATTCCTTTCCTGGCATAAAGTTCTTAGGAGTTGTATGTAGACATTTTATTTGTTAGTAATACACCTATTTGTAAGATGTAAGTGTATAGTTATATTTGACTTAGGGAAAAGGCTTAGTAAGTTTTCTCATTGGGGAAGGTGTAGTGGTAGTCAGCTTCCAGTGATCATCAGTGTCTATAACCTTCTGTAGTCCCTTTCAAGTGAATGAAGGCTGGCTTGTGTGACAAATTATACATAGTGGAAATAATAATGTGTAACTACCATAGTTTTTTTGTCCTCATCAAAATTCATATTGAAGTTTGGTTTCTAATGTGGCAGTGTTGGGAGGTGGGGCCTGGTGAGAGGAGTTGGAATCAAGGGGGTGGATTCCTTATTAATGGCTTGGTGTTGTTCTCGAGGTAGTAAGTTCTTGATCTCGTGAAACTGCATTAGTTCTTACAGGAATGGATTAGTTCCTGAGAGAACAGATTGTTATAAAGCAAGGTTTGATCCCCTCTTCACACATGTCCCCTTCCCCTTTGACCTCCTCCACCATGTTTTGACATAGCACAAAAGACCTCACCAGAAGCTGAGCAGGTGCCATTGCCATTGTTTCTTATAGAGCCTGCAGAACTGCTAAACAAATAAACTCACATTCTTTATAAATTACTTGGCCTCAGGTATTCTGTTATAGCAATACAAAATGCAATGAGATGGTAACTTCCAAGGCAAACTTGTAAATTATACTGCAACTTCCACCTTGCTTTCTTAGATTACTCAGTCTGGGAAGAGCCAGCACCATATTTTGAAGCAGTCTTGTGTAGAGGCCCACATGGAGAAGAACGTACTTCCCAGCCATATGTTTGAGCTACCTTAGAAATAGATCCTCCAGGCCTGGTCAAGCTTTCAGGTTCCTATAGCCCTAGCCAACATCTGATTACAACGTTATGGATGCTCCTGAGTAGGGGCTACCTAATCAAGCTACTCGGGAATTCATGAACTACAGAAACCATGAGAGTTGATAAATAATTATTGTTTTAAGCCTCTAAGTTTTGGGTGATTTGTTACACAACAATAGATAACTAATATAGAATTTGGTGCCCTTAAATTGGGATGATGATGTAACAAAAATAGAGAGCCTAGAGGGATGAGCCAACAATCATGGGAAATCATTTTCAGGCAGAAGTAGGGCTGAGCCCTAATCAAGAAGGTGGCAACATGTGCCCAGCTATTATTTCAGAACTGCTGTGGATCAATGACTTCTGTGTGTTTCCTGTTTCACTCTGTTTAAATGAGTGTCTATAGTGGTTACCCTACGCCTGTCCCATCATTTCATATTTGGTGTGTTTGGGGCAGATAATGTGTCTCTTTATTTCATAGATTTTTAGATTAAGAGGAACCATACTTGAGAATTATTTGAAGAACTACACACCTGACGATTCTCATCTGTACCTGGACCTCATCTAAACATCAATATCCTGAACTTTGAGCATGAGTTAATGCTGTAATGGGGTTAGAATTTTGGTGGCCATGGACTGGGGTTAAGTGGTGTGTGTGTGTGTGTGCATGCGTGTGTGTGTGCATGCGTATCATTGGGCATCAGAAAATGGGCTATGGCAGTTAACCTGCAAGGGGGCCCCTAACAATCAGCATGTTCGGTATTCAGTCCCCTTCTATACTGAATCAGTATCAGCCTGTGTGGCCAATAAATTGTGACCATGTAATTTAATGACATGATGATGTGTATCTTATGAGATTGGTCATAAAAGGCACTGCAGCTCTGAGGAAAGCCAGCTGGTGCTATGTAAAGGCACTCAAGCATCCCTGTGGAGTGGCCCACATGGAGAAGACTTCCCAGCACCAACTTGACAATCATGTAGATCACATTGAAAATAATTTCTCAATTTCCTTTGGGTGACTGCAGCCCCAGATGACCTCTGACTCCAAACTTGTAAGAAAACTTGATACATAACCACCCAAATGAGCCATTTTTAAACTCCTGACCCAGAGGAACCATAAAAATTGATCAGATTAATATTGTTGTTTTAAGCCATTAAGCATTATAGTGATTCGTTTTACACTGGTAGAGAAGTAATATGGGACATAAAGATTAATAAATGATACCTATACACTTCTTCTTTATTTACTTAGAACAAATTCAGAATAATATACTGAAAAAGTTTGGGTCACAATCTTAAATGATGCCAAGAAATACCAGCACTAAAATGTGAAAAGGGAATGTCTTTTTTTTTTTTTTTTAAGAAAAGAGCCCATTAATTTGACATTATCAAAGGATTCATTCATTCACTTATTGAGGGGCTTTGTATCTGATACTTTGCTGAATAGTTTGCATGCATTGTCTCATTTATTCTTCATAACAACACGATGATACAGCTAATATTATTATTCCCATTTTTTGGATGAGGAAGTTGTTGTTTAATGTGTTGAATGGAGTGATTTAAGGATATACAGCTATTAAAGATCAGGTCTTCCTGACTACAAAACTTGTAGGAATTGTGTCTTACATCTCTATTTGAAAATTGTGCTTTGGGGAGGGCTTGAATTTAAAATATAGAACATAGGTTCTAGCTGTCCAGGGTCTATAGCTGCAGTGCCAGGGAGGTTTAAGCTAACAACATAAGATCTGTTTCATTCTTTAAACGATTCTTATTTCAAAATTGCAATTGTTAATTTGTGTAATAGGAATCACATAGATGACACTCTGGTAGTTATACAGGAAGATAAATGAGATGAGTCCATGCTACAACTAATGACTTCTGGGCCTTGATTTCCTGCTTGCATTTCCTAACTGAAGACACTTACTGGGATCGCAGGCTGTCACTAAAGTTAAACAAAATAAATCATGGGTCGTAAAATTAAAAACAATAAACCGATTTTATGGCTGTTTTGCTCACACTGTAAGAGCATTGAGCAAAATGGTCACGGCTGAACCAAGCTTAGATATTGCTAAGGCCAATTTTATGCCTTGTCATGCTTTTCATTTTCCTTTGCTTCAAGCTAATGATAAAGCAATTGGAATATTACTTTGAATCAAACATATCACTACAGAAACTTTAAAGAAGAGACTATATTAGTGTAATAGCTCAATAACGCAAAATTCAAATGTTCCTTTTGGTAAAAGTTTCACTTAATTTTAACTCAAATTTTCTAGGATACTTCAAAAGGTAATGAATTGGCAAATTATTTGGCATTTCTAGTTGCATATTTAAGTGAAGATAAATCCTTATGGTTTTTATATCAAAGTTATGAGTGACAATTCTCTTTCATTGGAAATTAAAAATCCCTCTATCAACCACAAGCAAGAATGGTATAGGCATATCTATGTGTGATTGTGTGTGGGTGGTGGGGAGAGAGAGGAGTTGTGGGGGCATTCAGAAAGGCAGAGGTAGTGTGGGGGAAGAGTCACAGAGTAGAACCATGAGAATATTGAAGCCCAAATTATTGTTAGAGCTGGAGGGAACTCAGGTATGGGAGAACAGTCATGTGTTTCTAAATCAAATTAAATCTCCTGCTAATTGAACAGCAGATTCTATCTCAGTCATTGAGTATGCTAGGGTCATTAATAAAAACTAAAATGCTGCCTGAAAAATTGGGTTGCTGTTGATAACCTCGTGGTCCATGCCCAACAGGTCTTCAAATGTGGATGGCTCCGTTGTCCCAATACCAAGTAGGCTATGAATGGTGTTGCCTGAGCTGGGAGCTCCAGTTCCTAGGATCTAGCTTTCTGGATTCACCGTACAGCTATATCTTTTGAAATTTTTTGCTACCTTTCAAAATACTGCAAGAAAGTGAGACATGTACCCTCACCACCAATGGGGTCTTCCATTCTGTTCCCTTCCCAGGAAAAGAACCAGCTTCCCACAGTGGCTTCCTACCTTTCCTGCCCAAAGCATCCCCTTATTTTCTTGCCTCTCCATGAACCATAGCTTAATCCACACAAGGAATCCAGGCTTTCTGTGCAAAATCAGGAAGGAGACAGGAACAAGAAGAGGACAGAAATGTTTTCAGGAAATGTCTGTAATAAAAATCTCCTTTGAGACCAGCAGCACAGAGCTCCTGGCTGCCTTTTTTTTTTTTTTTTTTTTTTGGAATGGGGTGGTGGTAGGTAGGAACAAAAAAAATGCAGGGATAAACAAAACCTAAATTAATGTCTCAATTTGTTAACCCGTTGCACTATCAGAGTACAGACTCCTGGCAAGAAGATGCCAAAATTGGTAACATGTCCAGATTGGCTCCAGTCCAGCAGAAGTTCAGTTGTTGAAGAGCATGTATAAAGTCTTCATAAATACTGTTAGGCCACACCCATTCATTACTTTGGGCATAGTTCCTTTAGGGAGTACCAATCAGTGCCCTCTTTATTTTATATTAAGTGTCAGAGAGGATGAAATTTGGTGAGGCACTTCACGGGGATTTTCCAATAGGTTTGAAGGAGTCTTAGAGAAAATTGTATAGTTCAAACTCCTTGGAGAAGAGCTTCCTGGGATAAATGTTAAATTTGTATCAGAACAGAGCACAGCTCTTGTGACTGTTTGGTGCCTGGGTCTGTAGCTGGAAAATTCCTCTTGCCTTATGCTGTCAAGTGAGCTAGCTAAATTCTGGAGAAAGTTGCTCATAAAACTGATAAGGGCCCCCTCTTAAACAACCTAATTTGAACTTTATCCCAGAGACCTTGAGAAGCTGGGTCTGCACTTTTATAATCCAAGAATTGAATATGGTCCTGCACAGTTGAGTAACATTTGACCTTGAAATGTTGTTCTAAAAGTCATGTTTCCCCCATTGCTGGCTTTGCTGTTATCTGTGCATCAGTGAACACTTTATCACGGTAACGCTTCAGGAATGTGCAGAATAGTTGAGGAGCTTGAATGCCACAGCAGTTTCAAGTCTGCTGGGCTCTTGTTACCAGCTCACTGGGTTAGTGGCTAGAAGACTGCTATAGCATGTATGTTGCAGAACTGACGTTCATTACCAGGTCACTTTCAAAGTATTGGCTAACAAGGCTGTAGTTAGTTCATGTTTTTCTCCTTGAGTATATTGTCATTGCTACTGAGATGTGCCACAGAAAATGCCTATATTTTTATTTTGGCTTCAGGCGGAACTATTAGATGTTTGCAAAGGAGTGCTTGAATTTAACTTTAAAAACTGGAGTACCATAGTGCAGTGCTTAATAAGCACCCAGGCTTTGGTATCACAGGCTTGGGTTTGAATCTAGGTCTATAATTTAGTAACTGTTAGACTTGGAGTCATTATCTTCACATCTGTGAGCCTCAGTTTCCTAATGTGCAAAATGGGTAGAGTAATACTTTTCCAGACTGTTGGATGTTGTGTGTTATGTTAAAGGGGTAGATGCATACCATGCCATTCATATAATAAGAAGTAGGAAGAACTCAATAATTCTTCTATGGTTTTATTTGCCCTGTTTATTCTACCTGTACAAATGGACAAATTTATTGAAAGAAGAAATCATAGCTTTTCTTGCTTTACATTCTCATGCCAAGAAGAATGCCAAGGACATAGCAGGCAGTCAATAAATATTTGTTAGATCCTGTTGTTTATTTTGAAATTATTCCACTTTCAAGCCAGTTACACAGAACAGTTATTCTTTGGAGATGATCAGACTAAGACCTTCCTTTTTTATGTTTGTTGGAAAGTCATAGAATGTAAATAACACTGGGAGATTTTTTTAAAGTCTCTGTGTCTGGTAGGTTTTCTTAAAATTTTGATTCGATGCATTGTAAGGACTTTTGACAGTAGTAAAAAAAAAGTACTTGAATGCACATAGGCATAGAGTTCTTAAATCAGTATTCATTGGTTTTTGTCTTTCCAGTTAACGTGAGCACTTCATGTATCTTGGTAATTTGTTTAAGGGACAATATGCACTTCTAGCCTATCTCTGTCTTTGCAGCTTCATAGTTATCAATAAGATCCTGAATGAAATTGAGCTATGCACCCACACAATCAACATTTTGACGGCAGTATCTGCAGGGTGCAGTAGAAGCAAGGAAGGGGGTTGAAGAGAGGACAACCTCCAGGGCCAAGATCTATAGCAGCCCTGTGGCTGCCACAATTCAGAGGTTTCTTTTTTGTCATCACTCTAACTAGCAAGACTGTATGAGATTCCAAGTCCAATTTTAGGCTTTTTGGAAGGACAAAAAAAGCATCTTTCATCAAATATTAATAAATGCTTATGACTGGTTCATATTTTTAATTCCCTAAGTTTCTTAACATACTAGGAGAAATGGCAGACACCATACCATTCAGCCTTCATGGAGAGCAATATGTGACATATTTTCTCTGTAGAATTGAACTAAATGTAGACTTGAACTAGTAACACTACCAGTGACTTTGAAGAAATTCTAAACTTTGGGGGTTACCATTGAAAAGGAAAAGAGAAGGGATGGGTATTAGCTTTTTAAAACTTTTAATATAATTAAAAAAATTTTAGAATAGTCTTAGATTTACAGAAAGTTTGCGAAGATAGTGTAGAGGGTTCCCATAAGCCCTGCACCCAGTTATTTACTGTATTATTAGCATCTTACATTAACATGGTATGCTTGTCAAAATCAATGAGTCAATACTGATATGTTATTATTAACTAAATTCCACGTATTATTCAAATTTCCTTAAATTTTACCTCATGTACTTCTTCTGTTCCAGCATCCCATCAGGCTCTCTTTTTTTTTGAGATGGAGTTTCACTCTTGTTGCACAGGTTGGAGTGCAATGGTATGATCCCGGCTCACTACAACCTCCACTCCTGGGTTCAAGTGATTCTCTTGCTTCAGCCTCCCTAGTAGCTGAGATTACAGGTGCCTGCCACCGTGCCCAGCTAGTGTGTGTGTGTGTATATATATATATATATATATTTTTTTTTTTTTTTTTAAGTGAAGATGGGGTTTCGCCATGTTGGTCAGGCTGGTCTCAAACTCCTGACCTCAAGTGATCCACCTGCCTTGGCCTCCCAAAGTGCTGGGATTACAGGTGTGAGCCACCATGCCCAGCCCAGGCTCTCATATTGATACTAACATTTGTGAAGACCCAATTTAGTACCAGATGCATTTATGTCACCATTTCATTTAATTTTCATACATATTATTTAGGTAGGCATTATTTTCTCATTCTAAGAATGACACAACTGATATCAGAGAGGGTAATTGACTTTCTCAGAGTAACTCAGAACCCAGGAAACAGTGAAGCAATGATTCATATCCAAGCCATCTGGTTCCAATCCCATTTTTTTCCTTCTCGTATCTTGCTATCTTTCTCACTTGCAATACAATGATCAAATTTATATTTGAAACACGTATTGCACATATAGTGTTGCATTCACATTTTGGAAAATAGTTATACAGGAGCTTCCTTACTTGCTTTAATGCAAGTAGAATTGTTTGTAAGACTTTCCATCTGATTTCTCACAGTCAGAGAGATTATCTGAGCTGCAGAAATCTAAATTAGAGCTGCCAAAGAATAATTGGTCATTGAATGATAGATGACTTATTGCTATAATATGTTTAATAATGCCTTGTTTTCTTATTGAAGGTTCTATATTACAGAAGATGCATTTCAACTTCTATTTCACTCAGAGGTGATATAAAAGAATGTGAGCCATATTTTGAGTTGAGGCATATATTATTAGAGGTTTTTTGTCTATTTTATTCTGAGTTAACAAGGTTACTCACAAACAATTCACACCAGAAACAAAACATATGGTCATTGGAAAAGGAATTCATGGGATTTTTCACAATCTTTAGTTATTTACATCATACTTCATTACAATTCAGTTACATGAAATCCCCATTCTAGAGTTTCAACTCTTTTCAAATATACAATATCAGTTGTCCTTTGGTTGACAGGAAAATTGAGCTTTCAAAAATTTTGAATGTGCTGGAGAAAAAGGTAAAAAAATAAACACAATAGGATAAACAGTCATTATTTTAAGCAGAATCTTTTTCTCTCACAACTGTGTTTCACCTGCTTAACAGTAATCATTAAAAGGATCTAAAAATAGTCCTACAGGAGCCAAGGTTTCAATAACAGATTAGAATTACTGAATGGCCATTTCTTGTGGTTAATAACAGATCTATTGTGTTGACTTAAAACATAAAAGGGTGATTATTCCTAACAAATATTTTCTTCTTCACGTAAAACAGGAAAGTCTACAAAAAAAAAAAAAATACTGTTCTTGGTAAGTAGATTTTAATTTGTATCTACATAGTGTTCTCACTTCATTAGGCTTAGAATTTGTGACTGAACAGCACTGTTTGGGCAGCCTGCTGCCTAGTTGGTGATGTCAGAAGCAATTACTTTCACAGATTTAAGATTTTGTTATCACACATATCCTGTTTTTAGTTATCTGAGTGGACAGTCCCATCAAGGACAATATGTATTTCATCATATCTTTCTTGTGCGATTTTAAAAATGGCTCAAGGATCATCCCCCTTTGCACAACAGGAATGCATCAGTTGGATGAATGGTTAAATGGAGTCATCCAAATTCAGAAATGTACTTCTTTTCCCAATTTCAAATTTTTTCTGTAGAATAAATGTCGAGTACATTTACCTGGTTTCTTTAATTTGGGCTCATGGTCCCTGGAGGAAGGGGATTGATATCTCCTTTTTTTTTTTTAAATTTATGGCAGAAACCTAGAAATCATCACAGATTTTAACTTGACTTTCCTCATTCAATCAGAGACCAAATCTTGTAGACTTTCTTCTTTGACATGTATCATTTCACTATTTCTTAATAAGCTTCCACCCCTAGTTTAGTTTTTTCTTGCCTTAGCTGTTATAATAGTGTTCTTATTGTTTTGCCTAATTCCTTCCTTCACATAGTCACTGCAAAGAAAGGGTTTGAGACATGCAGATTTGATCACAGTTTCCCTAATTTTCAACCTTCCAAGATTTCTTATTGCCTTCAGGCAAAAGTGCAAACTCTCTCCATGACCTCACTTTTCTAATGTCTTCTCCTGGGGGCATGTATACTCTGAAACATCAGACTGTTTCACACTTGCTTCTACCAAGTCTGCATCTTATATTTTCTGGGTCTTTGTCTCTTGAAGAACAAACAAATACACCTCCTTTAGGACTCAATATCATGTCACATGCTTTCTGAGGATTTTCCTGACCCAATGGGACAAACATAACCACTCTTTTGTTCAACAACTTGTGCATACCTCTTTCACGACCCTGTAATATATTATGATACAAATTGTCTATAGGTCTGTAGACTCCCTACAGATTTAGCTTTTCATATTTAAGACGTGAATCACGTGTTTTTTCTTTTTAGGCACACTGATGTTTGAGAATTCCTGATGGTCTCAAAGATCAATAAATGTGTGAGCCACTGTCACTGTGGCTAACCATGTGCTTGGCTTAGGGCAGAGATACTCAAACTTATTGAATGTGAGAATTGCCCAGATGTTGGATGATATTCAAATTCTTGGAATGCATTCCCAGAAATTTTGATTCAAAAGCAATGAGGAGGGACCCAGAAATCCATTGTTTTTACAGGCACCCCAGGTACTTGTGACACAGATGTGTGAGGAATAAACATTGAGAAACTGACTCTTCCAGTTATCTATTGTTGCGTAACAAACCACCCTCAGGGACATAAACAAACCACTTGGAGGAAATAGAAAACAACTGTTTATTATGCCCAAGGACTCTGAAGTTCTGGAATTTGTACATGACACAGCAGGAATGACTTGGCTCTGCTCTATGATGTTTGGGGAAGGAGGGAGGCTCAGATGTTTGGGGGGTACCTGAATGATTGAGGACTGGAATAGATGGGCTGTAGGATCTCTTGTGTTATAGTTTTCTTACTCACATCCTTGATTCTTGGGCTGGGATGAGTTAAAGACTGGGTTCAGCAAAGATGGTCAACAAGAGCACCTACATGTGACTTAGACTTCTCAGCATGGGAGCTGGGTTCTGAGAGGGAGCACCCCAAGAAAGTAAGCATGCCAAAAGAACTAGATAGAAGCTGCTTTGCATTTTATGACTTGGCTTCACTTTGCTCAAACGGCTGAGGTGGTCTCAAGCCCACCCAGATTCAAGGTATGAGGCCTATACCCCACCTCTCAATGGAAGGAGTTTAAAAAAAAAGGACAGCAATGTTTTAAAAGTGCCATATTGATTTTGAACTTTGATTTATCTGTGTGTGTGTATATCACTTGGAGGAAATAGAAAAAAACATATATATATATATGTTTTCTCTACTGGATCTGTGAGCTGTTTGAAGATAAAGATGGTATCTTATTTAGTTTTGAGCCTTTGGGATCTGGTACAAGCCTTGGTGCTTAATATAAACCCAGTAAATACTTGTTGCTTTTAACTTATCTAAAGGTCAACAACCATAACCCTTCAATTACTGGTTATTATGGAGTCTTATTGATCTAGACACGCTTCTTCAGCAAGAAATTCTTTGCAAAAGACAGGGACTTGCCTCATAAAAGTTGACTGAATTTTTTTTTATTGCTACTTGAATCCTAGTTGTACTATTTTGTGACTGTGATCCTGGGTGAATTACTTAAATTCTCCATACTTCTATTTACTCTTACTCACCTCCGATGTGGGGAAAACAGTGGTATTTACTTCAGAGTTTTAGGGTAAGGAACAAATGAAATATATAAAGTTCTTAGATAAGGACAGGTAGTGGGGTTGAATAGAAAAGCCCCTCCTTGTGAAGATATTATCATTCTTACAACAGCCATTGATGACTACAGTTAATCAACTACTAATGTGAATAACAGTTAAATTATTTCAGTATAACCCCATAAGCTTTATTTGTGTATGAAGGTATGCACATATATGTTGATATGTAAGTAGTTTTATAAAAGTATGCTTTTTAGTGGAGCATATTTATTCACCACATTATAAATCATAAGTGAACAGCTCAAAACATTCTTACAGTGAATATGTTTATGTAAACACTACGTAAATCAAGAAAAAGAAGCTTCTGTACCCCCAGAAACTTCCTTGTCATTCTACCAGTTTTACTTTATCAAGAATATCTACTCTTCTGACTTCCACGACTACTTTTTCTGGCCTAATTTTGAATTTTATATACATGGAATAAGATACTATGTAGTCTTTTGTGCCTGCCTTTTTTTGTTCAATATTATACTTGTGATTCATCCATGTTGTTGCATACAAGAGTATTTCTTTCATTTTCACTGTGGTGTAGTATTCTATTATTTGTGCATTCCAACATTGACTAACATTTGGGTTATTTCCATTTTTGGCTACTATGAAGAATGCAGCTATGAACACCCTTGTGTGTATCTTTTGGCACTTATATGTATTCATCTCTTGTATATGTAGGGAGGAAAAAAATTTCTAAGTCATAGAGTGAGATGATTAGTTTTTCTGTTTTTCCTTGCTGTTTCGTAGGGGGGAAATGGTGTATATATACACACATACATATATCAGTATGTAAGTACATATGTATCTGTCTAGATGATAATCTTTTGCTGAATATATTATATGTATTGCATATATCTTCTCCTTTTCTGTGGTTACCTTTTCATTAATCAAATAACTTTCAATGAATAGAAGTTCTTAATTTTAATAAAGTCCAATTTATCAATATTTTCCTTTATATAACACTTAGTACTACTCATGTCATGTTTAAAAAATTTTGTCTCACCCAAGATTATGAATATACCTTATGTTTAGTTCTAAAATATTTATTATTTTAAAATAAAATTTAGGTTTATAATTGCCCAGAATTGATTTTTGTCTACAGAATATTGACAATTAAACAATATAGACAATATAAAATATTTTCTATAGAGATTATTATTTAGTCTCATATGGGTAGAAAAACCAGCACCAATTTTTGAAAAGATTATCCTTTCTTCAAGTCCAATTCAGAGGCATCATTGCCATAATCAACTCTGGTTTTAGACTATTTATTCTGATTCATGGGTTTAATGTCTGTCCTTGTCCCAAGACCTAACTGTTTACTGTCTTAATTACAGGAGTTTTATGATAAATCTCAATATGTAGTAGCTTCAATTCTTCCATTTCTTTCTTTTTCAAGATCATCTTAGCTATCTTTGCTTCTTGCATTTTCATTAATTTTAGAATCAGCTTGTTGATTTACACACACATACACACAAATCCTACTAGGATTTTGGCTGAGATTTTATTACCTGTATAAGTTAACTTGGGGAAAACTGACATTGTTACAATAATTAATGGTATCTCAAACAAGGTATATCCCTTCATTTATTTAAGATTTATTGATTTTCCTCAGTAATGCTATACTACTTGTAATGTAAAGACTTTTACATATTTCGATAGATTAATTTCTAAGTATTTGATGTTTTAATGCTATTGTAAATAGTATCAATTTAAAATTTCATTTTACAATTATGCTTGCTCATATATACAAATGCTATGTTTTTATGTTGCATCACATCCGGCAGCCTGGTTAAAATCACATGGTAATTTTAATAGTTTACTGTTGATTCTTTTGGATTTTCTAAATACACAATCATATCACCATGAATAGTGATAATTTTTTAATCTTTCTTTTCAATCTATATAAATTTTATTCATTTTTCTCACTTTATTGTGTAGCTAGGAACCACAGTTACATAACTTACAAAATTTGGCAGTAGACATTCTTTTTCTTATTCTTATGCCCAAATCATACAATTCAATATTTAGCTAAGTACATTTTTTTTTTTGCATTAGGAATTTTGGAGACATACTTTATGAGATTAAGAGATATTGTATTCTATTCCTGATTTGCTATATTTCTGTCTTGAACATGTTCAATTTTATCAATAGAATTGTGTCGGTTGAACTGGTCACATTGTTTTTCTCCTTTATTCTGTTAGTGTGTGAACAACGTTGATTGATTTTTAAATACCTAAAAAAAATTGCATTCTGGAATAAAAACCTTGTAGTGACTTAGAATTCTTTTTATATATAGCTGGATTTGTTTGCCAGTATTTTGCTTCAGACTTTTTTCACCCATATTCATGAGAGAAATTGGCCTATAATTTTTCCTTTTTTAATGTCCTTGCCAGGTGATGTTCAGGTTATGCAGAACTAATAAAACCAATTGAGAAATATTTTCCTTTTTTTCTGTTTACTTCATGAGTTTGAGTAAGATTTTTTTTTTCTTAAATGTTGGAAATAATTCTATGGTAAAGATATCTGCACCTTGAATTTTCTTTGAAGATGTTAAATTATGGATTTATGTTATTTAATAAATTACTCAGATTTTTCTCTTCCTTTTATGTGTCAGATTTGATAAACTGTGTATTTTAAAGGATTTAAAGTTTTTACCTAATTATTCAAATGTATGGACATTAAGTTGTCCATAATATCCTTGTTATTTTTAACGTCGTTGAGGTACGTAATGGTGTTTTCCTTTTATTCCTGAAATTTGGTATTTAGTATCATGACTTTTTGTTTGTTTGTTTTTGGTTCAGTCCTGCTTTGAAGTTTATCTTTTTGATGAAATAACCTTGGGTATTATTGATTTTCTTTATTATAATTATACTTTGTTTTATATTTTATTAATTTGTACTTTTATCCTTATAATTTCTTTATTCATACTTTCTTTCTTTCTTTTCTTTTTTTTGAGACGGAGTCTCTCTCTGTCGCCCAGGCAGGAGTGCAGTGGCATGATCTCGGCTCACTGCAAGCTCCGCCCCCGGGGTTCACACCATTCTCCTGCCTCAGCCTCCCCAGTAGCTGGGACTACAGGTGCCCGCCACCATGTCTGGCTAATTTTTTGTATTTTTAGTAGAGACAGGGTTTCACCATGTTAGCCAGGATGGTCTCAATCTCCTGACCTCATGATCCGCCCACCTCGGCCTTCCAAAGTGCTGGTATTACAGGCGTGAGCCACCGCCCCTGGCCTGCTCATACTTTCTTTAGATTAAATTTGCTATTCTTTTTCTACTTTTTCAAATGAACACTTGGATCATGGATTGCTTGCCTTTCTTCTTTTCCAAGACATGCCAAGTCTACAAGGACTGCTTTAGCTGCATCTCACAGGTTTTGATATATTCCCTTTTCTTAATTATTATTCAATTCAAAGTATTTTCTAATTTCCTTTTTAATTGTTTTACATTATTTTAGAGAAGTATTGATGAATCTTAAAACATTAAAAAATGTTGTAATTCTTCCTTTATTACCGATTCCTAGTTTAATTTTACTCCAGTCAGTAAATATACGCTACTGTGTATAATTTATATCCTCTAAAATGTTTGGAGAATTTTTAAATTTCACAGCATTTGGGCTGGACACTTTGGCAGATGTTCCATGTGGATTTGAAAAAAAGGTATATTCTAGAATTGTTGGGAACAGAATTTTATATAGGTAAATTAAGCCAAGTTTCTTATTCAAAGCTTTTGTATCTCTTTTTTCTTCTTCTGTGTATTTATCTTGTTCTACCATGTACTAAAAGAGATATACTGAATTGTCCAAATATTTTGTGGATTTTTCTATTTTTTGTTTCTCATACTACTAATATTTGCTTCGTGTATTTTGAATCTAAATGCATTTGGAATTATATCTTTTTGGTGGATTTA
This sequence comes from Colobus angolensis palliatus, assembly GCF_000951035.1. Classification (NCBI taxonomy): domain Eukaryota; kingdom Metazoa; phylum Chordata; class Mammalia; order Primates; family Cercopithecidae; genus Colobus; species Colobus angolensis. The sequence continues at coordinate 5,487,302 of NW_012119376.1, read as the reverse complement.
AAATTTTATTTTAATGACATGTCTCTCTTCATCTTTAGCAATTTTTTCCTTAAGGTATGCTTTGACTAGTAATAGTAATGTCAATTTTATTTTGGTCAATGTGTTCATGGTATTTTTTTCATCTTTTTATATTCAATATTTTCTATGCTTGTACTTAGAGTATGTCTTTTGTAAGTAGTGTACCATTGAGATTTTAAAGAAAATCTCTTCAGATAATCTTTGCACTCCAATTGTAGTTTTATGTTTGCTTACACTTTATATAGTTTGATATATTTGGGTTTAAAGGGATCATCTTTTTATTTCTAATTCATCTGTCCCATTTATATTTTTTTCCACTTTTCTTATTTTTTTGTACTAATCAACAATTTTCTGATTGTACTTCCCCCTCTATTCATTAGTTATTCTTATTTTAGTTATGCTTCTTAAATAATCACTTTAGTGATTATCTTAGAAAGTACAAAAGCCTTATGTACTTTTTTCATTGATCTTCATTTCTGTCTGCATTTTCTACTTCTTATTGAGATTACTTTTTTTCTGCCAGGAAAATGTTCTTTTCATGTAGGTCTGCTGGTGATGAATTTCTGATGTTTTTCCTGAAAATATGGCCTTTATTTTTGCTGGTATAGAATTCTAGGTTGGTACTTATCATCTTTCAGCATTTTAAAGTTGTTAATTCTTTTTTTCCCCTAGTTCCCTTAATTTCTGTTTAAAAGTCAGTTTTATTATTGCTCATTCTCATTAATTATTGCTAATTTCACATAATATGTGTTTTTCTTTGACTCCTTTTAAGATCTTCTTTGTCCCCAGTGTTTAGCAGTTTGAATATTACAGCCTAATTTTGGATATTCTTTGCCTATGTCCCACTTGGGGCTTCTTGGATCTATGCGTTGAAATATTATGTTATTTTGGCAAATATTTTCTCATATATTGCTTTTGCCCCTTTCTCTTTGTATTCTCCTTCTAAAATTCCAATTACAGACATGTCAGACCTTTTCAGGTCTCATATGCTCTTTTTTTTCCTGTATTTTTCATCCTTTTCCTTGCTGTGCTATATTTTACCACTGCAATTTCTAGTTTACTATTTCATTATCTGTTTCACCTAATTTGCTATAAAATTTATTAAATTCATTATCAATTTCAGTTTTTTTTTTACTTATAACATTTTCATCTGATTCATTTTTATAATTCTGGTTATTTGACGCATTTTCCATCTTCTTACCTATTTTCTGAAATATAGTAACCACAATTTTTTAAAAATCAATGTCTGATTAAGTCAAATTTTATTTTTGTTAGCAATGTGATTGTTTCTATTGTCTGCCTATTTGCTTTAGATTTTGGCCATTTGGGCCTGTCTTCTGGTATATCTTGTAATTTTAGATTGAATACCAGATTTCATGTATTTATATTCTTTTCTTTACTTCCAAAGAGGATTTACTTTACTTTTACCATGTAATTAGAGGAAAGGAATACGATTTTGATCCAATGAAGAACTGAGATGACTCCAGGTCATGTATGAGTCCTTTTGTGCTAGTCTATTTCCATTTTGCCCTTACTCTTAGATCTATTTCTTCATTAATTTCAACTAAAAATCTGATGCATTTTCCAGGGCCTCTTCTTGGCATGAACTATTCTTCAATTTTTGACTTCGTAACATAATACTATTGCATAAATCCCCAATTATAATTTTAGCCTCTTAGCTATGGATTTTCGCTTGGCTTCTCTGATTTTCACCTTATATAGCTTATTATTTTTAAATGCTAAGAGAGAAAATTCAATGCATAAGGTTGAAATGTTGAACTCTTTTTCCTGTGATTGCATTTTTTCCAGAATCTTAACCCTTCATTTTGACCAGCACAGTAGCCTCATAGTCCACTTTTGTCTCTATAGCTTTTGAATTTGCTTGAACCTCTAGGCCACCATTTTCTGCTTGGTTTCTCAGCTTCATGACAGTCACTATTAGGCAAATGTTTTAAGAAGAAACGTAGCAGAGAAGCTCATGCTCACCTTTGTGCACTGCCTTTCTCTCTAAAATATTGTTCTCTTAAATCTCAATGTCTTCATGAATCTCTGATGCCTTCAATTTTTTTTTTTTGTCATTTTATCTATTTTTTTCTTTCGAATAGAAGAATTGATCTGTTCCAGACAGGAGAGTTAGTCAAACAAGGTGCTCTGTCACAATTGGAAGTAGAATTTCTCAGCTTCACCCCTTTTGGGGGGCTGTTTTTAGCTCCATCTTCATGATGTTAAATACAACTTTCAGTTATATTAAGTGTCATTTTGTTGGTTTTCTTTTTTCAGCTTTCATAGATTGACAATAGCTAAGCATTTTGTTATTTGATTTTAATGCTTAAACATTGAGACATCTTATCTAGGGTTGTGGCTTATCTGAAAGTAAAGACATTTTGGAACTAAGGGTAAGAGATTAATGTTTTGAATTCTCCATGTGATTTTATGGGGCCCTTTTAGTTTACAAAGCACTTGATACAATTTTCACAGAAATCTGTGTCCAAAAAGGGCTACAGAGACCTCACTGTCAGTACTACATTTGCCTGTATGTATATACATATGTAAATGATTATGTGTATATATGTATATGAAAATACATATGTATACGTGTGTGTGTGTGCATATATATATATAGAGAGAGAGAGGGAGAGAGAGCGAGAGAGAGAGCTACACTCAGTAATACATTGTTTGATATGTATAATGAGCTGTGAATGACGTGAATGACAAAGCAGGGGCTTTATAATCATACTAGCCTGCATTCAAATCCTGGCTCCTTTTCCTAACAGTTGTGTGACCTTGGAAAAAATTTTTAGTTGCTTAGACTTCTATTTTTACATTTGTAAAGTGGCTATTTCTCACAGGACTTTTGTGGGGATTAAATGAGAGATCTATAAAAAGAAATGAGCACAATGCATGGCCCAGAGTAGATGCCTGGTGAATGTGAATCCTCCACCATCTCTTCCATTCCAGAAGTGTGTGGATAGTGAAAAGTGAGCCATGTGAAAGGCATAGCATCACTGCAGAGCTGTTTGATGTCTGGGTGGTTGGTGCAGCTAGTTAAAGCAATGTAATGGGACCAGAGTTATGGGTGAAAAAATATGCAAATCTGCCTGAACCAGATAACCTCTTCTCTCTCTCTCTCTATCACTCTCTCTCTCTCTCTCCCTCTTCATTATGGTTATGAGGTAATAGGGTGAAAATGTAGGCAAGGACCATTGAATATCTGCCTTCACTCTAAGAAACAATAAGTGTGCCTGGAAGGTGGGTTGGTAGCATTACCTTTACATAAGAAGAACATAACAGCAAGCTGTTTGAAGCTTTCTTCAACCTTGATTCTGTCCCATGGCCTTAAGATAGAAGACCAAGAGTCCATGGCACTTTTGAAAAGGAATAGAGGTGACCTTGTTGTTCCAACCCACATTCACTGTACAGTATTTTTAAAGCTTATTCTTTGAGCTAAGGGGCTGAGCAAGCTCTTGCTGAGCAGTTAATGGTTTCATATTTGCTTCTCAAATCTGTGTACTTCTGGTGCATGACTCATTGCTTTCGGGTGCAATAACTTGAACTACATAAAACCAATTTTAATTCTAAATATAATTTTGACTCTTAGGGAAATAATATATAGCATGCATCACTTGAATTACAAAGTAGATAAAAATAGTTGGAATTAGGTTATCATCTGTACTGCAAAAAGAGTGATTCCTCAGCTGCATTTTGAATTGTGGCATATAGTGATTTTACAAGTAAAGCTAATTTAAATATGGCACACAGGCACACAATATACTCTCTAAGGTATTGAGTTAATTGGAGAATGATGTTTTCATTCTGCAGTTTTGTTCTGAGGGTTCACTGTCATTCTCTTGCTCTTTGATTTTAATAAACTTTTTATACTTTATTTCTTAAGCATAACATACCTGCTGTCTTCTGATATCTTATGTGATTTAAGTTGTTACTTTAAATTGATAGCATTCACATTGTTAAGAAGATGAGTGGCTGCTGTTTGATGGATCATTAGGCTTGATTTTAGGATTTTCCTCTCCAGTTTACATTAACCCATTTTATGTACCTTGTGTCTCGTTTCTTTTTCCCAGTTCACATAAATATTGATGTTATCTTCAATTGGAAGTTTCAGAAAAGAAATTAGAATGAGAAAGCTGGCTCCAATAGCCATCAGTTGGAAAACTAATTCCAGGCATATCTATCAAAATTAGTTACTTTTTCAGTACATAAAATCCATTTATGCAGAAGGAAAATCAAATAAACTCTCATTAAAACAACCTGTATTTTTTTCCCATTTCCATCATTAAAAATGATTTTCCACCACCACTGGTCAAATTATAGTGTTTTTCTAATAACTCCTATAACTAATTTGTTAGTTTGTAATATAAATAATCTTCCTATGAAATTGTTTAACTGTTTGCTTCATTTTGGACTTCTTGTTTTGCAGTAACTTAATTTAAAATAAGCTCATATAATAGCTTTGTTGGGTTAAACAGATGGGGATGCAAAAATGCCTATTTAATAAGCATATATTGATAGGGCTCTTGTAGGAGGGTGAGCAGGAATAAAAACAGTTTCCTGGTAGCTGAGTACTCTGGAGGCCTGGAGTTCCAGAATTAATACGGCCAACACATAAGCCTGAATTAGAAGGCAAGTTTGGAAGGTCTACCCTTACTTGCCTAGAATTTTCTGACTTCTCCTCATCCTTCAACTTGCTTCCTATCCTGTCTTGCTAAAAAGCCCTAGAACTATGCTGTACAATATGGTAGACAATTTGCAGCAATTTGTCTTAGTCTGTTTTCTAGTGCTATAACTGAATACCACAGACTGGGTAATTTGTAAAGAAAAGGAAATTTATTTCTTACAGTTCTGGAGGCCGAGACGTCCAAGAAGGGCCTTCCTGCTACATCGTAACATGGCGGAAGGGCATGATATGGTCAGAGAGTGTGCTCGTGAGGCTGACAGAGAAATCAGATCAAAGTCAACTTTTTATCAGGAGCCCACTCCGGCGAGAACTAATGTACTCCCATAATGGCAGTGTTAATCCATTCATGAAGGCAGTGTCCTTAATCCCCTCTTAAAGGTTCCACCTCCCAATATATTTACCTTGGCAATTAAATTTCAATATGAGTTTTGGAGGAGACATTCAAATCATAGCACTATTTAAAATTTAGTTAATTTAAATTAAATACAATTTAAAATTCATTTCCTTAGTCATATTAGCCAAATTTCAGTGGCACAATATTCATGTGTAGCTAGTGGATATCATGTTAGATGGTACATATATAGAACATTTCCATCATCGTGGATATCGCCCAGCTCTAGAATATCACATAGCTCCTTCTCTTTGGCATAGAAAGGAATGATTGGGATTAGGAAAAGTAGAAGAAACACTACAACCAAAGCATTGTCTTCATTCAGAGTATTGTCTTGACTTCTTGGGAACTTAGGATTCTACCAGCCCTGTACCATTAATCTGGCTTCCATTGCTATGATTTCATTATTAATGGAGATATTAATGTTTTCCCTATTTCCTTCCCTGAGTTCTTTCCTAAAAAGATATTTCTTATCGCCTCTGACTTGTTTAATAAATGATTGCTAACTTTTGAACCTTTCATTTCCGTTTGTGATATACTGTGGCTTATCAGCACACTAGGATATTCACTCATAATTTTGGAGTGGTTTTCAAACACCATTTTGTTGCAATTTCTTTCCTCTTTTTCAAAACAGACAAGAGGGTGCCATTTTAGCTCAGTTCGTTATCAGTTTCTAAGTCAGCTTGAAATACTAAATTGAGATAGGACTTGAAAGCTAGGATCATAATTTCTCTGCAACTTTCTGTGGGGTAGCTCTTTTCTTCACCCTTGTACCACTCTGTAGTGGGAGAAATGTTCTTGTTCCTCACTTCAACTTTCAAATTATGATTTCTCCCCAGATCACACATTTTAATCTCAAGTTGTTCAATATACTATCTGCTGCCCTTCTTTGTTGCATTCATCTGTAGAACCCCTGTTCACACTCACATTTTCCTTGAGGGTTTTATCTCATTCCTATATTCTCTCTAGCACTGAACCCATCATAATTCCTTGTGATCTTAAGGCCACATAGATCTTAAGGCTTCAACTTCTGGCCTGTCAGTTACTTGTCCACCTTCCAATCTGAATAACTCACTTTCGTGTTAATACCACAGACCTTGTCGTACTAACACCTTTAACCATTCCATAATCACCATTTCAAGCAACCTACCTCCAACTTCTAGCCCCTGTCTTCCTTCTCACTTTCTCTAATATTTTTACTTCAGTAATACTACTAAGGGCTTACTAGGGCCTGTAGTCCACCTCTTTTCACTCTCCACTACTCCTTTATATTCTCACTTTTCACCTTTCACCATCAATTTTCTCACTTCTTTGTCCCTTATACTGTTCTGGTAAAACCAGCCCAGTTATCGTCCAACTGTCTTGTCAACTCTGCAGGCAGCTTTCTCTACAGGCATGAGGAAAGCACCCAGTCATCTCATTTTAAATTCAAGGCTAATAACTTCAAGTGATTTTTCAGTTTTGCCAATCTAGGGTACATTTCCCTAGTATATTTATTCTCCCTCTCCTAGATGACTGTATCACTCATGTTATCTTCCCCTGAATAGACATATTTCTTTAAATGGCAATAATATCTCTTTATTCTTTTTATAAAGAAATTAATATTACCTAGAAAATATCTGGAAAAATACAGAAAGGCTTACACATACAATCTCTTTTGTCCTTCTGATTGTTTAGTATTTCCTTCCAGTCTTTTTTTTTTGAGACAAAGTTTTGCTCTGTCAGCCAGGCTAGAGTGCAGTGGCGTGACCTCGGCTCACCACAACCTCTGCCTCCTGGGTCCAGGCGATTCTCCTGCCTCCCGAGTAGCTGGGACTACAGGCATGTGCCACCATACCCAGTTAATTTTTTTTTGTATTTTTAGTAGAGATGGGGTTTCACCATGTTGGCCAGGATGGTCTTGATCTCCTGACCTCGTGATCCACCCACCTCCGCCTCCCAAAGTGCTGGGATTACAGGCGCAAGCCACCACGTCTGGCCCCTTCCAGTCTTTACCCAATATTCATATGTATTTTTACGTAGGTACATTGTAATATGTAAACAGCTTTGCATTTTCATCTTTCCCTCTTAATATTTTATAGTAATTATACTTGACTGTTTGCAATGTACCAGACTTTGTACCATCTTTTATGTACATTATTTCTAAATTAATGTATCTTTCTACGTCTTCATTACCAATTAAAAAGGTGAAATTGGTTTTACACAGTTGGATAAAATATTAGAATCAGAATTCAAACTCAAGTCTTTCTGTTCCAAAGTATATCCGTAGAACTTTTAAAGCCTTCATAATGCTACTTAATTGCTACTTAATATTTCATTGTGAATATAGCATACTTTACTGAAATATTTCCTTTTGTTTGCAAATTTGGTTATGTGCAATTTGTCACTCTTATAAATAATGTCATTATAAACATCTTGGGAATATATGTCATTGCCTGAATTTAGGACTAATGTATTACAAGAAATTCCTAGAATTCATATTGGACCAAATGGCATAAATTCTTAGCATATGGACATTTTGCTTTCCAGAAATAAACATGGCATTTCTCACATACTGTAAACACTTTTCTTCATTGAAAAGATTTCCTGCCTTTGATTAATGGGCCACAGATATAGTGCTTCATCGATCACCTTGGAATGAATTCACTACCATTAATGATTCAGTACAGTACATTTTTTATTCCACCTGTAATCCACAAAACAGTTACTTACCATAAGAAGAATAATTTTAAAAATTGATTTGATTGTGAGTCTAGATAAAAAAACCCCAGGGAAATATAAACTTTTTTAAAAAGCCCAATAAAATAATAAAAACTGTAACAATGACAATAAAAGCAAAAATCCTCTTACCAACCCATCTGAAAGTGTTTTGGTCTCTGAATAAAGAATGTATTCTCCTTTCCCAACAAAGCGAAATTTGCCCTTTTGCATTTTATGATGGCTGAATGTTACTCAGAGGTGAGACTTTGATCACCCTTCCCGTTTCTAGGACACGCTTTCACATTGGCAGTAACTGAAATTTATCCAAATAGACTTTCAAAGCTCCCAAGTGTTCTAAATTTATCTCACTCAATTTCGTTGGTTTAGAAACTAGTTTGGAAATTTCACAAGGCCAACTTGTCTTCAGTAATTTCTAGTGCTTCTTGTTTGGGACAGGCTAGAAAAAGCTTTGAGACGCTGCTAAATTTGGTGCTTGGCAGAAATCATAACACACAAGGAGAAATACATGAAGTGTAAAACCTAAAATACCAAAACTCTTTGACATTTTAAACTAATTTCAAATATACAGAGATTAGAAAATCATAACATCTGCATAAATCAGCTGTGTGGACAACCTATATAAGTGGGAACAAAAGGAGAAGTATGAATGGAATAATAGATTTCATGCCTTTAGTCTGCACCAATCATTTTATAAATCTGATGTGTGCATATGAATGGGGTGATTTAGCCTAAGGAAAAAAAGTCTATATGTTTTTTTCTACTGGTTATAAATCGTGTTAGAATTTGCCAAAAACGAACATTTAATGCACGAACCTGCAAAGAAAGACTAGTATTGTGATAAGCGCTTGAAATTGTTACTGGAAAACCTGGGCTTAAAATCCTGCCTTCACACTTGCTGCTTCATGTGTAATCTAGGCACAGTTTACTCAAATAGTCTTCATCTTAATTTCTTCATCTGTAACATGGAAATAACAATATTTACTACCCTGAATAGTTCTGAAGATCAAAACGAGGTAATGTTCAGGAAAGCACTGTGAAAAGTCTAAAGCACTATATAAATATGAAGTGCTATTTTATATTTGCTAATTGCAAATTAAGAGTTCCTGGGATTAACTGAGTTCACAGGAAGTTTAAGGATTTCTTTTTGAGTGGGGGCAGCACGGTTTATAATTTTTACTTTTATTTTTGTACCCATCGCCCAAATAGTATATGTTGTACCCAATAAGTAGCATTTCATCCCTTCCTCTGTCCCATCCTCCCTCCTGTTGGAAAGTCTAGGGTCTGTCATTCTACTCTATATGTTTATGCATACCCAGTGTTTAGCTCCCACTTGCAAGAGAGAACATGCAGGTTTTTACTTCTGTTTAAGAAAAATTTTATTATTTAATTTTGGTAGAGAGACATTGTTAATTAGATTGGGATGCTGTGTATGATTCTCTCTTAGGTGTAAAAGCTTAGGCAACTGTTAATGGATTTTAATTGGTTCCCCCACCACTCCTTCTCCCAGTCCATCACAGAGGAAACACCAAAGTATTTTTTTATCCAAGTGCTCTTTTCAAGTGACAGGACAAGGGGGCAGTGAAAAGTATATTTTCACCACTAACATGGACCTAGCCATGGATTTCAGTACCAAAATGACATGTGAATAGGTAAGAAAATGGCTGAATTCTAGGGATATATTTAGATGTACTACTTCCTCCCCCACTTCAACAAGGTGGTATCACTGTGAATACAGAGTTTGGCAGAGATGATACAATAAAAAGTGATGATTCAGTGTTTGGGTAAGTTCCAGGGAAACTGGAGATTAAGGGAAAACCCATAGGTAGGTGTTTGAATCCAGGTTTATTGGTGAACTGTAGACTCCCAAGCCAAGTTCCTTGGAAGGATTAGTCAACAGTGTCCTCTAATATAAAAATGTCCTTTCAGTGGCTATGTGTGCATGGCTGAGAGGAGACTTTGACCATGGTTCTTCAAGTTACCACTGGTAATAGGTTTTTATTCAAATATTTATGAGTAATTGTAGTCAATGGAAATTGTTAGTGAGTAACAGGGAGATGAATTTGGCATTGGAGTTTGAAGAATGGAACAACTTAGTATTTAATCTACTTATGAATCTGTACTTTAAATATTTGTTAGTTATCCAAATAAATTCTAGTAGATAGATACATTTGTGGAACAAACTTTCAAAAAAATTGGTTTGTCTTCTTTCTAGATTTTGTCCAGTCTTATTAAGATCATGTTATTATGGCCGGGTGTGGTGGCTCACACCTGTAATCTCAGCACTTTGGGAGGCCGAGGCGGGTGGATCATGAGGTCAAGAGATAGAGACCATCCTGGCTAACATGGTGAAACTCCATGTCTACTAAAAATACAAAAAAAAACTAGCAGGACTTGGTGGCGGGTGCCTGCAGTCCCAGCTACTTGGGAGGCTGAGGCAGGAGAATGGCGTGAACCCGGGAGGCGGAGCTTGCAGTGAGCTGAGATTGCGCCACTGCACTCCAGCCTGGGCGACAGAGCGAGACTCCGTCTCAAAAAAAAAAAAAAAAGATCATGTTATTATTTCAAGGGTTGAATTTTCCATGCATGTATGAATTAAACACAATCTTCTTTCACATATGAATTCAAGATTTTCCTTTTATACTTTTTAATTTTAGCACTATATTCTGTTTTTTTTTTTGAGTTGGAGTTTTGCTCTTGTTGCCCAGGCTGGAGTGCAATGGTGCGATCTCGGCCCACTGCAACCTCTGCCTCCCTGGTTTAAGCAATTCTCCTGCCTCAGCCTCCCGAGTAGCTGGGATTACAGGTGCCCGCCACCACACCCAGCTAATATTTGTATTATTAGTAGAGATGGGGTTTCACCATGTTGGACAGGCTGGTCTCGAACTCTTCACCTCAGGTCATCTACTCGTCTTGGCCTCCTACAATGCTGGGATTACAGGCATGAGCCACCGTTCCCAGCCTAGCACTATATTCTAATTGCTAAGAATTCTAGCCACACGAGAGCTAATGGAGAAGTTATTATTTAATGGATTTCAGGTTTTCAAGATAAAAGTTTTGGAGATTGAACAACAGTGTGTGTTGTACACTACTAAGCTGTACATTTAAAATGGTTATGATGCTAAATTTTATGTTGTGTGTATTTTAACACAATTTTAAAAATTACATTAGTGGGATAAAAATAAAAGTCTCCCCTTTATCTACGTCTCAATACTACTTTCCTTCCCCAGCCTGGTTGGTCTTTTTTGATAGACTTTATTAGAGCCAAGTCAGCATCATGACCTTGAATAACATAATACATTTTGAGAAAAAGACAGTTGCACTTTGTTCAAAATGAAACTTCTTAACAAAAATTCCATTAGTAATAGTCTTAACAACTCCATTTCTAATGGTGTAGTCTTACAGATGATTATGAAATGAATACATTTTCATGTTCATATTATGTTGGTATCTGATTTAGTTTTCTTAAATGGAGACATTTAAGATCTTATGAAAGACAGAGTCACAGATACTATCACTGAGGTTTTTCCCCCTTCTATTACAATTCACGCATGGACTCAAACTTATTTTAGTTTGTCATATAGTTAGTGCATATTTTGTTTTATATTGTGGACTCATGTCCATCTACCTGTTTGTTTATAAGTGGTCTCATGTCCATCTACCTGTTTGTTCCACAAAGTTCTAGAGACTTGGGTACTCGTCTGCCTGCCTGGGTGGATCTGCCTGAATAACTGTTGCATGTCCTGTTCCTTGTTCTCTGAGTCATGCCTTCCCCAGCTGTGTGTTTTTGCCAAGACGGTGCACAAACAAGTTGCTCATTGTTGAATCTGTCACTGGGGCCAGGACTTGAAGCTTCCACAGGCTTCAGGTGTTATTCAATTCTCTCTTTCTCATTCTTTCATTTTAAGCATTTTTGTACTCAGAAAAAATTTTTTTCAAATACTTTTCTAGAAGGAAAACTCTTGGTGTGGAAGTTTTCCCTTAATATAGTGTATGTAAGTTCAGGTCTCTTCATTTGTAGATAGAGCAAATAAATATTAATTGGAAGCTTTGGTGCATACCTGATTCTCAGCAGTGAGCTCATTAGATGCTCAGTGTGAGTGAGAAGTGCAGTCTGGCTGCTGGAGATGTCATTTGAATGTAGAGGCATATTAGAGAGCTGCATGAGGGATGAAGAGGGGGAGAGGGAAGCAGGAAGGGGATGCTGCTCCTCATGGCCAGAACACACCTGGAGCATGGTGGTCTTTCCTGGACCTTGATTTCAGAATGGGAAGTTTGGACTTCCAGCAGCTGGGAGAGAAATCTTAAAGCCATTTCCTTCCTTGATTTAAACCTATGCATGGAACCCTTAATCTTGGTCTTCTTTAGGCAATGAGGACTATCGCAATGAAAAAACACGGAAACCCTGGCATTTATGGAACTCACATTCTGGTTGGGATGACAGGCCATAAGTAGTAAGACAAATAAAATGGACAACAGTCTTGTAGTAATTAGTGCTAGGAGGAAAAATAAGGCAGGGTGGGGAGATTGAGAGGCACAGGAATGCTGGTTTTGAGACAGTGTTCAGGGAAGCCAAGGAGGTGACATTTGAGTGGACCCAAATGCAGGGAGGGGTCAAGACACAGATTTTCTGATGGAGAGAAATTCCGGGTAGAAGGACTAGCAAGTGAAAAGGTCCTGAGATGGGAACATGGGAGCAAGACAATTTCGAGGCCAAAGTGGAGTGAGCAATTAACAGTGGCAGGAAATAAGATCAGACAGGCAGCCTAGTAGGCCTGGCTTTTGCTCTGAGCATGAGGAGAACACCTTGGAAGGTTCTGAGCAGGGAAATGATGGATCTGTTGCATAAGATCACTCTAGCTGCTGTGCAGAGAAGGTATTGTAGGAGAGCTGGAGTGGGAGAAACCATAGATGTTCAGCCGATAAGAGAAGGCGTCAGGCAGGGAGAGAGGCATGCAGTTGCTTCAAATGTTTAAACTAATTTCCTGCGTAGGAAGGAGTTTTTTCTTTTATATATTGTCATGTACAAATATGCTGAAGTTATTTAAAAAATAAAGAAATTTTGGTTCAAGAAAAGACTTACACTAAACTTGCTTTTCTTCTGATTATAGAAGTAACAAATGTTTCTTTTAGAAAATCTGCAAGGAAAGAGTAAAGTATAAAGAAAATATACTACTCATAATCCACTGCTCAAAAATTTTAAAAAGGAAATGACTATCAACATTTTTCTCTATTTTTCCAGACTTTTTTTTCTGTGCATGCAAATATACATTTTATAAAAGGAAGCAGATTATTTTCTGTTATATAGATATTTTTATAACTGTTCTGTAATTCGACTTTTTCACTTACCAATGACTGTTTCTTCATTTCATTAACTAGTATATAAAGCATCATTTTTAATGATTCCACTCTACCCTGTTATACATGTGAACCCTCATTTAGTAAAAATTTTGTATAGTTGGGCAAACAGGTGATTTTCAGTTTTCTTTCTTTTTTGTTATTATAAATGACACTACAAAGAATATCCTTAAACATAGATTGTGGTGTATATCTCTGGTCACTTAGACAGATTGTTAGGATACCTGCTAGAAATGTATGCACACTTTAAAGTTTCGTGATTTATATTTTTAAGTTTGTACCAATTCACACTTCTACCAATTAGCACATTTCATTCATTTCCAGTTCCTATTTAGAGAAGTCTAAATTTCAAACAAGGTCCATCAGGAGAAATAGAGTTTCCTGTCACTGAAGGCATTTTAGTAGGTGCTGGAAATTCACTTGGATAAGAGATTATTGAGTAAAATTTAGTTGAGTATTTGAAGTGTCAGTGAGGTTTTAGAATTCTTTTCCCATTTATGTGTGAGAGTACAGGGAAAGCAAGATGGAGGAAAGATGAAAAATTCTGTTGCTTGTATTCTATTCTATAGAGATAAATGAGTTGTTTGTGGTGATAGTTCACATACAGCAATAAAAAACAAAAAGTAAAACAAAAATAGGGTACTTGTAGCAATTTTCTACAACTTGTTGGAGAATGGAGCTAGCAAAGGCCAAGTAGGATAACAGAGTTTGGAGATACAATTTAATAAATAAACACTCGGTTGAAAATACATTTTATTTAGTTTAACAGAAAACGAACTGTAAGTTGTTCTTAGACTTTTTCATGTGCAAAACACAGCAGCATATAACCCAAACAGTCCATCTCCATCAATTTATCAATTGGCTTACTGATTTAATTATGCAGTAATTAACAATATTATTGAATACCCACTAATTCTAGGCAGTCTGTTGGGCTCTGGGGATATAATATCAAATAGAACATGATTCCTGCCATCAATAGACTTGTAGCCTATTGGGGGGGGGAAAGCAAGCAATTCAACAATTTCAGTGTGATAAATTATGTGATGAATGTTCCATAGCTTACACAGCATGCGATGGCAAACAGTGAAGTGCAAAGATACATGGGACAGGCCATGCCTACTTACAAAAAAGCATTGGACTGAAGATGAAGAGATCTAGGTTTACATTCTGGCATGGATGAAGTTGTGTAAGTCATTAAATCACATTTAAAATAAATGGGAAAATTATATTTACCTAATATGGTTTTTGTAAAAATGGAATAGAATAGCATATGAGAGCAACTAATCCAGTAAAAGGCATGCACAAAATCTGAATAAATATTAGTCGAATCATTGAGACATGAATAGTAGTGGTCCACCAGAAACACAGAGTGAAGCAGTATTTATCAAAACTGGAATAGACTGGGCGCGGTGGCTCTGTAATGCCAACACTTTGGGAGACTGAGGCAGGTGGATCTCTTGAGGTCAGAGGTTCAAGACCAGCCTGGCCAACAAAAATGGTGAAACCTCGCCTACTAAAAATACAAAAATTAGTCAAGCCTGGTGGCAGGTGCCTCTAATCCCACCTACTTGGGAGGCTGAGGCAGGAGAACTGCTTGAACTCAGGAGGCGGAGGTTGCAGTGAGCCGAGATTGCATCGCTGCACTCCAGCCTGGGCAACAGAACAGGACTCTGTCTCCAAAAAATAAAACAAAACAAACAACCCAAAAAACTGGAATAAACTCTTCTGCTGCACTGAATGCACTTTCCCCAAGTAGTATATTCCACATAAATCTGAGATCAAAATAGTGTATTATATATGAATTTTGATGAATTGAGGATACAAACTAAGATGCTGAACAGTTAGACAAAACCCAGAAGTTAGATGAAATCACAGGGCATACAGATGCAGGAATTTCTCTTTGCTAATTATCCCATGCCTGGAGCAGTAGCACAGAGATTACTGCTTTGTGCCTAATGATTATGAGGGTCAAATTGTATTTACAGATAAATAGAGACAAGCATTCAGTGCTCCAAAATACGTCTTTGAGGAAGGACAAAAGTGCTCCCAAGCAGTGGAAATGTAATAGAAGCTGTTCTAGGGTATGGCCGTGGGGGAGGCAGGATTCAGAACCCTTTTCTCTCAGAAGATGCTCTTCTGTTGTACTCCAGAATGTCTCTTCTTTTGCATCACACCAAGTCTGACAAATAGAGGAAGGAGATGCTGTCTCTCGAGCTCTGCAGTGTGCAATGAGGATACCATAGTGAACTTCCAAGTTCTGGCTTTCATGGAGCATGGATTCTATCAGAAAACACATCTGTTGTAAAACAGCACAGAGAGATGCCTCTTATGGGTGTGGAAGTGCAGAAAACCATGACAGGTTCTAGTGAAAATGGGCTCAAGTCCTGGGACACCTGACCCAGAGTTCTCTTGAAATATAGTGTAACCTCTGAGAAGTATTCTTATTGCAAATTTGTGGTCAAAGAGATAATTTTAGTTTTCATGTGGAGTGGCGATGTAGCAATTGCAGAAACTCAGAAGCCTTCATGCTGGTCTATATGGAGGTGACCTAAGCTATTGATTTTGACCTGATGTCAATTCAACTTTAGGCCCTCAAATAAATACAAGCAAGTAACAGAGGGGAAAAATATCTAACTTCTCTAATCATCAAATAAATGCAAATTTAGACAATTTTCTTAAACTATGAAATCAACAAAGATTTTAGTGACAATATTTGCTGCTGTTAACAGTCAAAAAACTATCATGGGTGGTAGAAGTGAAAACTGATATTCTTTCTGAAAAGCAATTTGGCAATATGTATTACAAACCTTTAAAACATTCTACCATTTGATCCGTTCATTCTAATTCTAAGACTTGATCCTAAAATGAATACAAAATATAGGAGGAAAGATCATTGTATATAAACATGCCCATTGCAGAATTGTTTACAACCTTGAAATCCTGGAAATAACCTATATTTCTAACAACAGAATGATTGATTACATTTTGTACATCTTATGAAATCTCCATGGCATATGGGGCCAATAGAACTGATACTTATAATGATGCTTTGTCATAATGTTAATATAAAAACTTACTTTTGGTTTCCCATGAAAGAAGCAATTCCTAAAGTAATAATGTGCTACCATTTAATTAACAATTCAGCACATTGTGCTGTGTGACATCTAGTACTGTGGGTTTAACTTTTAAAATATGCACTGTTAATTAATACCATTGCAACTATGTAAAAATAATAAATCAAAAACTTTGCAAAATAAAAAAAGACTGGAAAGAAATGCACCATTTTTATTAACAATGCTTATTAGTAGTGGGATGTGTGATTTTTTTCCTTTCCTTTTGCTTCATTTTTCAAAAATGCCCAAATTAGTGTATATTACTTTTAGAATGGACATATGGACATCAAGCCTGAGGGTGTTTTTTCCTTTTCTTAAAAAGCAGTCCTGTTTTCTGTTCTGTTAGTGAAGAAACATGGTCTTTGGTGACGAGAAAGCCTGAAGCATTGACTTAATAAATAGGCCTTTAATGACTTAAAAAAGTCAGAGACCCATAGATTCTTAGGGTTGAAAGGTCACTCATTTCAAGTCAATACCACTCATTCCAGAACAAGTAGATAATTATTTATCAAGTGCTTACTGTGTATAAAGCCCCCTGTGAATCAGTTGCCCACCTGCCTTCCATTGAGAATTCCTACTTAGTTTGTTTTTCCAGAAAAGAAACCAGCATCGCCTCCTTTACGTAGACTTCCTTGACCTTCATCTGTGTCTCCTATCCCCTGTTTCAGGTGATCTGGGCTAGGGCCCCTTCTGTCTGTTTCAGAGGTCAGTTATTTCAAGCTTTCTGAGGGCAAGAACTACATCCCCAGCTCCTGGCACATGGTGAACATATAGACTGTTCAATGAATAAGTGAATGAATGATTTTTTCTTTTTGAGACAGAATCTTGCTGTGTTGCCCAGGCTGGAGTGCAGTGGCATCATCTTGGTTCACTGCAACCTCTGCCTCCCAGGTTCAAAGGATTCTCATGCCTCAGCCTCCCAAGTAGTTGGTATTACAGGCATGTGCCACCATGCACAGTTTTATTTTTTTATTTTTTGTATTTTTAGTAGAGATGGAGTTTCACCATGTTTTCCAGGCTGATCTTAAACTCCTGGCCTCAGGTGATTCACCCGCGTTGGCCTCCCAAGTGCTGGGATCCCAGACCTGCGCCCGGCCAAGCAAATGAATAATTTTTGAAGATAGTAGTTTAGGTGTTCTGGAAAGATAGAAAGTAGTGTGAGAAATGGTATTTGCCCTTAAAGATGTTATGAATAATTGTAATGCAAAAAGCCAATTAACAGTGCATATTTAAAAACTAAAAAAGGACAGCAATAGATGTCACATGGTTCAGTGTACTTATTAAATAAAGGGTAACATGTGATTAATGCTTTAGGGGTAGTGTTATTCATCAGAAATAAAAAAATACTGAGAAAAGAAATCAAATGGCTTAAATATACTCTTTCATATGATTAAATTACTTGGTTTTATTTTATAACTTTTAATCAGCAAAATAATAAACTAATAATTTTATCTTCTCCATATCCAAATATACAAAATTATTAAGAAACTTTTTTTTTTTTTAACAATGACTAATCTCCCAGTTGACTTGTAGTTGAACAAGGGCCAGAAAATTTAATGTCTTGCCTAAAACACGTGTTTCTTTTGGGTGAGATCGTATGATTCTTAGTCTTTATTCACTGTTACATTATCGACGACATAAGTAAATAACAGTTCTAAAAAGTTCAGCTCTTCAGATGGCTTGTGAATGGTAGAAAAGAACTTAGATCAGTAAGTATGAATTTCCTTTTTTATATTTTGGAATTGCATATACTCCTGAATGGAGAGAAATAGGCCTCCTTCTCTTGTCTTCTTTTGCAAGGAGGTTTACATATTACTGCAGTGAGGAACCAAGAGCATCCTCTCATGGGTTTTTCCCTCCACTGAGTGAATGACTTGGCAAAGTTTCCAAGTTATGTCAATTTACCTGCCCCCTTCTGCACTACAAAGGCAGGGACACAGAGTATACTTTCCAACCTTTATATTGCTTTTCAATGTACATTATGCTAATATCTTAAATTGTGATAACTTAGATAAATTTAATGGATAAAATGTACTCTGCTTGCATATGCCCTTTATTATAAACATAGATCATAGTCTTCTGGAGCCCTTAACAATTGGTAGTAGAATTCAGATATGCAAGAACTAGAACTTAGGTTCCTTACTATAATGGGTAGAACATGACTTAGACTAAATATATCTGTCTATAAATATCCCTGAATAACATAGATGTAGACGTTTTTCATTATGCAAAAAAGAGTATTTATAACACTGTCTATCAGAAACCTAGATGCTAACTCTAAACCAAGAGGAATATTGTAATTATTTAAATGCTGCCTAAGAAAATGTGTTATACAGTTTGAACAATTAGGGGAGATATCAACAAAGAAATCAATTCTAGTAGAAAATTGTAAATAATGAATTTTATTCAAACAACCTAGACCCTGAATTACTATAAAGTAAGCATCAATTATATATACAGTTTAATATTTTATTATAACATTTACATTAGAATGCCCCCCGCCCTTCAGGGGCTCTTCAGGGTGATGATGAGATGATGTTCCTTGTCAAATCTTGGGAAAATGAGGGCTGTTTCAGTATGTAGGAGTCCTGAAATCTCAGGAGAGCGCCATGGTATAGGAATTGTTTTTACTAGAAGCCAAAGAACATCTACAGTGTTGGCAACATTGAGAAACTAGTCTTCCCAGAGGATGAAGAATAGGCTGGGGAGGAAATTGGACACTAGGCTACTTGAGGTCAAGATGAAGATTCAGTGGCATCCTTAATACGTGCTTTCCAACCTCTGAGGAGCTACTCTAGGGAAGAAGAAGCAGCCCACAAAGACGATTTTCTTTAAAAGACAGCACCCAGCTCAGTGGATGGAAAATTTAGGGAGGTGGTCTTTGATTTGATATTTATGTCTTCTTCTCTTCTCTTCTCTTCTCTTGTCTTCTCTTCTCTTGTCTTCTCCTCTCCCCTCCCCTCCTTTTTCTTCTTCCTTCCTTCCTTCCTTCCTTCCTTCCTTCCTTCCTTCCTTCCTTCCTTCCTCTCTCTCTCTCTTTCTTTTTCTTTCTCTTTCTTTCTTTCTTTCTTTCTTTCTTTCTTTCTTTCTTTCTTTCTTTCT
>NW_012119376.1:5435164-5467714 GCF_000951035.1 Colobus angolensis palliatus | reverse complement strand
CTTCCTTCCTTCCTTCCTTCCTTCCTTCCTTCCTTCCTTCCTTCCTTCTTCCTTTCTTTTTTTTTCTTAGAGACAAGGTATCACTCTGTTGCCCTGGCTAGAATGCAGTGGTGAAACATTTTCCTACTTTAGCTCTCTCTTGCTCTTGAGAATGCCTCATCTTCTCAGATTCATTTCAGATAGCTTTGAGAATCCTCCAGACAAACTTTCATGTTTGGAAGAGGCTTCTCAGCTCTGCGTTCTGTCCAGCATGTGTCTCTCTCTGCATTCTGTCCAGCATGTGTCTCCTCTCTAGTTCTGATTCACTGTGGCAATATCATGGGTTGAGGCCACTGATTGATCAAAAACCTAGAGCCGCTTCATAACATGCTTCCTTCTTTCCCAATCCAGTTGTAGGCTACTCCTGCTCTCTGCTCAAAAAAGAATTCTAGCCCTGATATGCTACCTGTAGTTGACTTGTGTCTAAACCCCGATATAAACTGTGTACAGTAGATTAGGATTAACCTGTGATCCTAACATCTTATGTAGAGATTTGCGTTATTGTTCCTTCTCTTCAGTGTACATGTTGTGTCAAAGGACTCAGTAATGAGTGCCTGGGGGCTAGAGGAGTACATGAAAAACTGACAATGTGGTGTATTCAAATAGGCCCCACCCTCTAACACCATCTTATTGTCTTTGAGTCATACCTTTGTTTCCTGAATCTCTCTTCCATGGATTAGCCTGACTCTACTACTTCCACTGGCTTGCGAGACACATTTGAATCCTAGGGTTGTCGTGGCACATGTCCTAAAATTTAGAATACTGATACACAAGGAAAAATATTTTAGTAGTTAGAGTTAGCTTCTCAAGTGGAATGTGGTAGCTCAAGAAAGAATAACCTCCTTCCAATAGAAATATGCAAATAGAGGCTCAGCACCTATGTGAGGGATGTTAGGGAAATAATTCTGTATGAAGGAAAGGCAGAAATGTGGACTAAGTATCTGTCATAGTCCATTTTCTGTTGCTATCACTGAACACCACAGACTGAGTAATTTATAAAGAATAGAGGTTTATTTAGCTCATGATTCTGGAGCCCAGAAAGTCCAAGATCAGGTGGCCACATTTTGGGAGGGTCTTCTTCCTGTGTAAAGGCATCATATGGCTAGAGACCAAGAGTGCGTGTGTCAGTTCAGGTCTCTCTTCTTATAAAGCCACCAGTCCCATCATGGGGGGGCCCACTCTGTTGACCTCATCTAGTTCTAAATACATCCCAAAGTCTCCACCTTCAATCAGCATAATAAATTTCAGGCTTAAGTTTTCAATAGATAAAATTTGGAGGACACATTCAAACCATAGCAGAGTCTAATAAGGTCCTTTTCATCTATAATGAGATGCTGTTTGGGCAATTCTGCTACTATATTGGTATCCTTGACAGGATAATTAATTTAATTAACAGCAGCGATAGTGAGAAGAGGGAACAAATGCACACGTGCATGCACAGACCCATGGAACACTGTATAATACTCCATTGTCAAGAATGCTCCTTCATTAAGAATTTTTTTTTTTTTTTTTTGAGACAGACTCTTGTTCTGTTGCCCAGGCTGTAGTGCAGTGGTGTAATCTCGGCTCACTGCAACCTCCACCTCCTGGGCTCAAGCAATTCTCCTGCCTCAGCCTCCTGACTAGCTGGGATTACAGGCGCCCACCACCACGCCCAGCTAATTTTTATGTTTTTAGTAGAGACAGGGTTTCACCATGTTGGCCAGGCTGGTCTGGAGTTCCTGACCTCAAGTGATCCACCCGCCTCAGTTTGGTTCTTTCTTCAGTTTTCTCTTAGGGATTACTCAACACTGTTAAAAGAATTTTAGCGGTCATTGTAACACTCAGTAACTTACATATAGAAAATACATAATACATATGAGCATTAGTGAATCTGGAGAAGTACCTCTTTCTATTCACTTACTACCTTACACTACAAGATGTCTTTTTAAGAGTCCATTTGCATTGCCTCTCCAAATGGAGGGCGGGGCTCATGGCTTACCCTGTCTTATGATCCCCAGGAATCCTAGCTTTTTCTTTGCCTAACCTTAGAAGATGCTCAGTTTATGATAGAAGTCCACTGTTTGTTTCATCCAGGAGAGATTGTGATACTCACTGTGCTAGATTTAAAAAGGCTCTGCTATGATCTCTGAGACTTGGGAAGTCTATTTTTAATGTATAAGAGAAAAGGTTTTGAGTTGTACAGGATTTTGATTTTTTTTCCCCTGTACCATGCAGCTCAGAAGTAAAATAGTTTAGGTCAAAATAAATTGAACAAAAAGAAAGAAGACCTTGCAGTCTAGTGCTAGTCTTTGTAATTTCTAGACATATGGTCTTGGAGAAATTAATTAACTTCTTTTGAATCTCTGTTTCTTTATCTGTAAAGACTATTTAAACTGAATGATAGTGGTATTATTTACTTAGTGAAGGACAAAGAGATGTTTATATACTGTACTCAAAAGGTCAAACAGATGGGATTATTTTAGATTGAAAGCTCATGTGTGGGAGTCATGCCTTTTGTGAGCCACATAAATTCCCATGGGGTCTGGTAACTTACTGTGTGCCCAGCAGGAACCCAAAAAGTCTTGTCATGGTGATAAATATGACACCATTTAATAAGGTCACATTTAACACAAAGAGAAACTTGGGAAAGAAAACAAAACGAAAATCTAGACCTCATCCCTAGGTACTTTGTGTGACTTTGGACAGGTCACTTTACCCCTCTGAACTCTTTAATTGATTCATAAAAAGAACCAAATGCTAAGAAGGGGAGGACAGGCATATAAATGGAATAGTAGAAAAGATTATTGAGCCCATGAGGTGGGAAGTATAGTATCCTGAAATGTATGATACCCTGAAATTATTGGCCTCCTACATGTATTCTCTTCAAAGGGAGAGAGTTCCCATAAAAATTATTCTTGGACAATACTTTTCAAGATATTTATGGGAGTTGCTTTGGATACATGGTATGCTTGAACTGAGAAGGAGATTTAAGATATTTTAGATTAACCTTTTAATTTTATACATGGAAAAAGAAAGTCTCAAGGAAGTTACACAAATTCTTTAAAATTATATAATGTGTGAGAGAGCTAACACTAGATTTGCAAGGCTATGAGCCATTGGGGAATTCAAGTTTGTTTTGGCCTATTTTGCTTATTTTTGAATTTAAGTGTCAGACGATGTTCTTATTTTCTTGCTGCCTTACTTTTCAAGAGGTCTTGTCAATACCCCCTCATTTCTTGTCTGAGGAAACCAAAATAAATCAAAAAAGGAATTAATTTTACAAATATACTATGTGCTAGCCAGGCAGTACCCATTTGTTGGACATTGGTAATACAAACTTGCTACAAGACACTTGTTGTCCTTGGATAGATTTCTGTTTTCATTCCTTCACATTGTTAACATTGAGCAATCTGCTTAGTCAGGAAAAGGCAACACATTGTAAAGGTATGCAGATATAAAAAAAATCGGAGTCCAATGTATGATTCATTCCTATAGTAGCCCTGATGTAGTCCAGTCCAAAGGACAATTTTCTCCATTAGACATTAACTACCATCAATTTCTTCTCTCATGAAATAAACAGATTCTGTCTTGGAAATAGAAATTGTCTCTGCTAATGAGCTTTTTTACTGCTTGGGAGTCTTCTATTTTAATCTGAGACTAAAGGATAGAAGGAGAGGCTTCACAGGGAGCAGGAAATGGAAATGACAGTAGACCCTAACTCCCTCTCCACCTGTGCATGGATATGGAAAAGGGCTTTGAAAAAGGCACCACTTATAATAGCGCAGTCCAGGGAACTGGGTGTTAAAGTCAATGCCCATGATAGGAGAGCTGCTCACGCTTCTTACAATGTCTTGAATACTCTTAATCCTTTTGCAAATACTTACTTTGTTGTAAGACAAGTCAAAGCAGATATGATGATGTCTTAGCCGAGGAAGAAATTGTGGCTTCTTGGATGCAATATAGCAAAGAGGATTGTCTCTTAATAATAAAGGAGAGATTTTTTCATTTAAATCTCATCTAGGAAAATTATCCTCTTGAAACTCTTTTTACTATTAGTTTTGTTTTCAAAAAAACACTGATCTGAACAAGATTAAATAAGCAAATCAATGGCTTTCTGGGTTTAAAGCAACTGAATTCCTACTGATCTTCTTTTATACTGAAATTTCAACATAGATTCTTCACAAGAGAAGAAGGATAAACTGAATCCCATATGACACTCAAGAAGATGTAGGACAAGCAAATAAAAGTGGTCCCAGGGTAGCAAATAATCTTCCCAGCCCTGCAAATGATTCACTTCTGCCCTATAGTTTGACTCTTCCAAAATCTGATTTTCAAAACAAATTAGTCCACCTCTGAAAAAGGCATGCCGACTTCCCAGCTGACAATTATAAAAGTGACCCTGTCTACAAGCATCTGATGAGTGAGTGTCTAGGTTATAGAAACAGAGATACCCTCTTCCCACTGTAATATTTCTGTTGATAGGCTCTGTTTAGAAGATTAATTCTGAATGTCATCATTCATGAATTACAGAGAATGAAAAACAGGAGAAAGGGAAGCAGAGAAGGATGTGCTAATGTTACAATGTTTTATACTATTTTCAAACCCTAAGTTCTTCCACCAATCGGACCATGTCACTTAAATTTAAGGCTCTAATAACATTGGCTTACAGAAATATTTTCACTTGTATGACTTCACTTGTCCTTGATGCCAGAGTTCAAAAGGGTGTATAAATAAGACGGGAGGAGGGACACATTATCACAGACCAATAACAATGACAACAAAAGTACCTCAAAGCTCTTAACAAGTATAAAGCTAGAAATGATCTCAGGCTTGTGAAAAATACTGATTAGCACAAAAATGATTTTAAAAGCAATATTCAGAGAAAGTAGAGTAATGGAGACCTGGTCCTGGCACAGATAGTGTTACCTTAAAAATATATCACAGAGAATGTATAATTATTGACTGTATTTATATCTTCTCTATCCAGGATCTTCACATTTGAAAGGAGCAGACAAACATCACTAGTATGATAGGACTGAAGCCCAAGATTGGTAACGTTATGGTGGGAAAACATTCATTTTCTTTAACTCGTGTTAAGTATCTAAACAGAAACTTTCATTTTTATAGCATAGAAATTTTGTATATTTGGCTTGCAAAATCTGTTTTGTTCTCCAAAATATGGAAAGCTAAGGAAAATGGGAAATGTCTCCCCCTTGCCCTAGAAAAATAGATATAAATTAATATTGTTACAGTTTTTTTTTAAGTAGACTGCAGGAAATAAAAAGAAGCTAGTGACCTTAAGACAATTTTCTAAAAACTTTTAAGAAAATTATATTAAGCTTATCATCTTGTTTTCATGACTGCGAGTATTGAACATAGAAAGTAGTGATAATTAGAAATCAGCACTGACTTATTAAAACAATTCATACCAAAATAGATTCATTGCATTTTTATAGCCTTCAGTGCAGAATTTAATGGAGTGTTGGGTTATACATATAGAAATACATGGAAATAAAATATGGTGAGTTTATGTTAATTCATAACTGGCTGAAGACCTGTAAAAGAATTTGTGTCCAGTTTCAGGGGTCTCTATTGGTTTGCAACAAGACTCTGTGCTGGGTGATACTGCTGAATGTTTTTATCAATAAGTATAATGATGAAGTAGAAGTTGGGCATATCCATTCTGTGTCAAGCACCGAACTTGGCACTATACAGAGGCCACACTGTGTGATTGAAAGGATGAAGGGCTTGCAACTCCTAGGGGAGTTTGAATTCCAGCTCTATACTTACTAGCTGCTTGACCCTTGACCTCCAGTTTTCTCATTTGCAAAATGGTAACTGCTTTGCAGGACTATGAAGATCACAATAATTCATGGATATGAAGCGTTTAACTTGGTGCTTGGCACAAAGCAAATTCTGTTTTCCCTGTCTTTTTCCTCCTCTCTTTCTAGTAAAATGGATTTTTAAATAAATTTAACTGAGTCACCTAGTGGTTTGGTTCACATTGAATTACAGTCTTAAACAATAAATGCACACACATACTTATTACATGTTATTTCCCTTTCTTTCTACACAAAAGTTACTGTGATAATTTTCTTTCACAGAGGTGCCAATTTGCAGTTTTCTCACTTAATGCATCTTGGAAATCAAGATGTCAATATAATGAGTTTATGCATTTTCAATAATGAACCCAGTCACTTGGTCCAGGTTTTGCACGTCAGGAGGAATTTTCCAGGCAGATGGTAGAGGGAATAGCTTTCCATTGTGAGGAAACCGGATAGACCAGGGCCCACTTGCTCAGTTATTTAATTTGTTCAAGAAATGTTTATTGAGTACTTAAACACGCTAGGCCATAGGCTGAATATTTTTTGTTGTCATTGAATCCTCACCCCAACCTAATGGGATAAATAATACTACCATCCTCATTGTACAGATAAGGAAGTTGAGGTTACAAAGATTAAGTCTCTCACCTAAGGTGAGAAAAATACTTAATAGAGGAAGTCTGATTTGGAGCCAACCTGTTTTGCAGGAGTCATGCTCATAATCGCACACTTACTTCCAGATAAAAGGCAGGTTGGAGCAGAGAGGGTTCTAGATATAGGAGCAGCAATGCAAATGGCCAAGGGTACAGGAGGATCAAGTGTAAAGGAGCTAAAATTCTCCGTTGTTGAAGCAACTGTGAGTAATACTAGTAGTTGTATTGTGGGAACAACGTGGGAAGGGGTGAGACTGAAGATGCAGGCATGCCTGGCGTGGGTTTGCAGGTCCAGCAATGTGTGACTTAAGTCCTGTTCCTTGTGCATGGGCCAGAGAGTAGTGTGAATGTCCTCAGTCCTTAGTAGTAACCTCTTGGAGAAGGCTGCTGTGTCAGGCCCTCAGGCTGAGACTAGGAGAGAACGCTGAGGCTTCAAGGCCCCTGGTTGAATGGGGCAATTTGCTGCAGGAAACCCGCCAACTTAAAATGCTTTACAAATACCTTAGAGTGACACCTGGGATTTCCTGGGCAATTTGAGGGGTGACTGGAGCTTCTGAAGCTCTTATACTATAGGTCGTGGCTTTGGCTTTTGACAGGGTTGGGGCAGGATACCTTGGGTGTATCTCTAGTATGATTAACTAATGTAATCATAGGGCATCTTTATTTTTGTCCCTCACTGTCCCTTTAAATGGATTTGGTTGGGGAAGCTCTTCCCTTTGTAATGAATGGCAGCCTCCATGAAATTCTCTGGTCACATTCAGATCATAAAGAAGAAGTAAAGGTATTACTTTAAGTCTCAAGACATTGTCATATTCAAATCTGTAAGGATAGTGGGGGAGTTCTCACTTGCCTGACCTTCACCTGGTGGCTGGCATCACTGTCTCTCTGGACTTGGCAGGTAGGTGAAGCAGGCTCATTCTACCACAGATGCTTTCATTCTTGGAAACCGCCTCCTCCTGTCTGCCCCCAGATCAGCGAGGGTCTATCACCTGTACTTTCCTGCTTAGGCTGATTCCTTAGGCCCTGTGCAGTCAGCAACACCTCGGGCTTCTGTCAAGGTGTGAGTGATTCCCTGGGCATTCCTCTTAGAAGGACCTAGGGCAGCCTTGGCTGGCTCAGCTCTGTGTGCACGTCTCATGCACAGCCTCATCCAGGTCCTTGCTCCACACTCACACATTCTGGATTCCAGGGACTCCAAACCTGCCACCCCTTCTCAACAGAGCCTCTTTTCTTTGCATCCTGTCAGAAAAGTTAATCAGCCTATCTCGTGTCTTGTAGGTTTTCAGGTGGAACTCAGACACCAACCTAAACTGCAGAGGACAAACATTAAGTTCTTGGAGTAGTCCTATTGAAGCTGTTATTCACAGGCATGAGTTGAGGGCCCAGCACATGCTATTGCTGTCTCCAGAAAATTCTTCCTTGAGTTTATGGGCTGGAGGTTAGGGGTGTCTCCCACTCCCTTGGAGCAGAGAGAGGGGGTTGTGACTCAGAGCAAAGACCTCTTCAAATAAATCCTCTTCTTTCCAAAAATTATCTTCTAATGTCCCATGATAGGCCCTTTTATACCTTTGATGTGGTTGAGGCATTTAAGTGTCATCTAAAAGATCTCAGTCACTCACTATGAAACATTTTTGCTTCTTGGTCTATCTACACATTCTGGCATGTGCTGGGGCTGAAACCTCCAGTTTAACATCAGATAAATCATAGATATTATACTGAAAATGACATCATTTTCCTCTACTTCAGAGTGCTCTTTCTAGAGTACAAATATGACTGCATGACTCTCCTGCTTAAAACCCCTCAATGAGTTCTCAGAGTCCTTGTTCGTACAATGCTTGGAATGTAATAAGGAAGACAGACAGCATGAGATAGCATGCAAGGACACAGATAAGCAAAGTGTTGCAAAATCAAACACATAGAATGCTGAGATAGGGAATAAATGGGGACGACGTGAGGGGAGAGGAGCCAGGCTCTCTAGCCTCTGGCCTTAGAGCAGCAGCATATAATCAGGAATGCTAAGAGCATAAACTCTTACCTGAGAATGTCTGGGTTCAAATCCCAGTACTGCCACCTGTTAGCTATTTGATCTTTGAAGTTACTTATCCTCTCTGTGCCTAGGGTTCCTAATCTGTAAAATGGGAATAGTAATCATTTCCTCTTATGATTCTTGTATTAGAAGAGTTACTATTTTTAAATAGAAGAATGCCTGGCATATTATAAGTGATATATAAAGTTTCTTAAATAAATGTAAATTCCAATGGCTTTTTCTACAGGTTTTAGGCCCTTGCCCTGACTGACCTAAATTTGGCCTGTGTTATCCAGCTTAGCCAATTCCCCTTCTGAGAAGCTTCCAATGATCCTCAACATTCATTCAGGTGTCCTTCTTACATGCTATGATGCATTGTATGCATATCAGTATCACCACAATTATCCCACTGTACTGAAATGGACGCTTTTCCTCTGGAGACCATAAATACTCTACTCTTGAGAGAAATAACTATATCTTATTTATACTGGTATAAACTATAAACAAAGGTATGGCATATCTGATACCCATTAAATATATAATGAATGAATAAATAAATGAATGAGTGATAGAGAAATTCTAATAGATCAGAATAAAACTACATACTTACAATTTGATAGTTTTCTTTCTTTCAAGATAAGAACACTCTTTTCTTACTGGTTAGATTTTTCACAGATTCTACATGACACCATAATCCTCCATGTCATTTATAAGGGAAGGGAATTTAGGGATTTATCTAAAATTCAAATTTACAAAAAGCTAAATTGAATTGGATTGATTACTTCAGCTAAGTATTTACCATGTTCATCCAATATATTAAAAACATAATTTAATTTAATACATATTTATTGAGTGCCTTTCTAGGCAAAGCACTGTGAAGGGCTGAGCATGAATAAAGAAGGTCTTCTGCCATACAGCAGCTTAGTTCTAGAAGAGAAGACAGAGGCACAGAAAACTGTGAAACAAGGAGAAATATAATAAAAGCAAAAGCTTGGAGATTTAAAGAAGAGAGATTTAGTTTATTACCATTTCATTTTTAAGAATCTGTTTTGTAAAGTGAAGTCTTTTTTTTTTTTTTTTTGAGATGGAGTTT
The DNA here is from genome assembly GCF_000951035.1 of Colobus angolensis palliatus. Lineage (NCBI taxonomy): Eukaryota > Metazoa > Chordata > Mammalia > Primates > Cercopithecidae > Colobus > Colobus angolensis. Next base: position 5,458,099 of record NW_012119376.1, on the reverse strand, counting down.
CGCTCTTATTGCCCAGGCTGGAATACAGTGGTGTGAGCTTGGCGCTCACCACAACCTCTGCTTCCTGGGTTCAAGCGATTCTCCTGCCTCAGCCTCCCAAGTAGCTGGGATTACAGGCGTGTGCCGCCATGCCCAGCTAATTTTTGTATTTTTTTATTAGAGACGGGGTTTCTCCATGTTGGTCAGCCTGGTCTCAAACTCTTGACCTCAGGTGATCCGCCCACCTCAGCTTCCCAAAGTGCTGGGATTATAGATGTGAGCCACTGCTCTCGGCCAAAGTGAAGTCTTAATTCCTAATTATTTTGTCTCTTCTTGTTATTAACTTCTTTTCACTTCTTGAATTTACCGTAGTATCTGCACCAAAAGAATAATTTCCTGATTATATAATTCATGCAGAAATCAAAAACACTATTTTACAAGAGCTCTTTATTTCCTTTTTTTAAAAAATTCTGTTTCCCTATCTTTTGTGTGAGCATAGATTAATTTGTATAGCATTTGAATGGCAACATTCCTCATGTAAGATATCAGTGTTGTCAATATAGAATTTTAGAGCTTGAAGGAAATTCAGAGATCATCGAGTATACACATTCATCATTTTATTTTATTTTACAAAAAGCAGGACGTGAAATAACTTGATAACAAAGCTAGTTGTTAGAACAGCTAAGAGAAAACCCCAACATCCCGAGGCCCAGGACTATTCTTTTTTCCATTATACCATGCTGCTTCTAGAATAATTTTAGACTATAGGAAATGCAGTCCTGGGGAAGATATTTATAACAAGTCTCTGGCTCATTTAGCATGCCGTTGTTTGGGGTATCCAGCTGCACACTTTGTTCTTGTCAGTAATAAATTATTTCCTGACAATTTGGTTGACAAACGGGATCCCAGCCTCAATGATTTGCACACATCTTTAAAAAAATGATCAGGTTAACTGTTCTAAATAGCTTTTTTGTCCTTCACTTATCTTCCGGCATGGAGAAAAAGAAGATTCAAGATCTTCAGTAAGAGTGTAAATCACACACACCGTCAGAACTCTGTTTATATAACATTTAGGGTGAAGGTACCCTTTTATGAGCTTTTGTAATCCAACGGAGAATCTCTGAAAGCCACAAAACCTCTCCTGTGCCCTAAAACTAACTAAGTTTGCTTTTCTAACTTCCCAGTGGGCTAGGATACAAAGTACGTGGACACTCAAAGGTTTGAAAAGCAAAACAGAATCAAGAGGTGGGGGTGGGGAGGGGAATGTAGGGGTGGCCAATAAGGATTCTTTTACAACTCATATTTCTCTATTGAAAACTGAGATTTCTGGTCACATTGGGGCAGAATAATTGATAGCAGCTGCAGACGAGAAGGTTTGAACATGTATCTCCCCAGGCAATATTTTCTTTGGTTTTCTCAATGGTATGTTGAAAGTATAGCAGTTTAATATTGAGTCAGAGTTTCTTTAGTTAGCTAAGTGAACTAAAACAACTTATTTATTCCGTTTTCTTCACAAAAACTTGCCTTATCCCATGTTTTTTCTTAGACCAACACTGTGTGGTCGTGACATTTGCCTGTCATCAATGTTGGTGATTCTGAGAGACCCTCCTGTAGTAGGGGGTGAATGAACGCAGAGTGCCCATGGGCTGGCACCATTTCTGCTGCAGACTGGCCTCTCAAAGTCAAGAATCCTTGGCCTATTAGGAAAAATTCAGGATTATAGGAATGACTTCTCTTTCAGTTCCCATTGTTAATAATAGGAAGAAAATGAAGAGGAAATTAATCTTTGAGATGTTTGAAGGTCTTCTTAGTACAGGCAATAAACAAGTTGTAATTTAAGAGATAGTAATACTTCGAAATGGTGAAAATGAGTCCAAAATATTTTCAAACTAATGTGCTTCCTTTTGGAAGCATGTGGGCTTTTTCAATATAGACGTTCTTCAAAGGGCAAGTCTCTGATTCCTTTAATAAAATATTTCTTTAAAAACTTCACATTTCTTTCCTTTAGTAAAGGTTCTCCTTTTGAATGCTACTATTATGATAAATAGAATAAAAAGGGTATGAAAAGGCTATTAAAATAATTACAGAAGTTCAGGTCATAAATTATCTGTTGATTCAGACTGTCATCAGGTAAGTCAATTGCTTCAATGTTAAGACTAATTGGCCAGACTAGAGAATTGGCTATAAATGACTTCAGACATCTGGATCAGATCTAAGTCATCAGCTTGGCCAGTGTGATCCAACCTGCATTGAATATTCCCCCCATTTGAGCAATAGACATTAAGTGTTATTGTATTACTGGTATTTTGTGATATTAGTTTGCCACTCTGCCACAAAACATGATGGGATTAAACACACACAATATGGGATAATGGTGAGATAATGGGATAATGGTGATCAGCAGCCCAGGTGTCTCATCTGAGAGAAACATGGCCAAATTAAACAGCTAGTGAATGTTGACTATGGATTGGGTTCATGAGCTAGCTAATTTTTTTTTTCAGATTGCTGTGGTTAAGAAAACTCATATTTAACCAGTTTTGCATGCTTCCTAAAATATCTAACCTAGACACTACTGTCCAGCTCAATCTCCTCCTTCTCTGCCCCTTGCAAAAATATGAGACCAGAAATGGTTTACACTTCTATATGGGCATGCATGCATTTATGTATGAGTGAATTGTCTAAAAAGTGTCATAGGCTTTTAAAACTAAGAATCTCCTGGGACTAGAAAAATGCAAGATCTCAACAAACGAGGAAATAAATGTGGCAACAAGCAACAAGACATCCTCTCATCTGACCTAACCCCCGTAACTTAGGGGTTCACTCAGCTCTTGTCCTCTCAGTGTGAACATTGTTAATTTAGTAAAATACAATGAAATCAGGACAGTTGACAAAATCTGTTCTTATTCACTGCATTTATCTGGTGACCAGGAAAACATTTTCTTTTTTTTTTTTGAGGCGGAGTCTCGCTCTGTCGCCCGGATTGGAGTGCAGTGGCCGGATCTCAGCTCACTGCAAGCTCCGCCTCCCGGGTTTAGGCCATTCTCCTGCCTCAGCCTCCCGAGTAGCTGGGACTACAGGCGCCGGCCACCTCGCCCGGCTAGTTTTTGTATTTTTAGTAGAGACGGGGTTTCACCGTGTTAGCCAGGATGGTCTCGATCTCCTGACCTCGTGATCCGCCCGTCTTGGCCTCCCAAAGTGCTGGGATTACAGGCTTGAGCCACCGCGCCCGGCCCAACATTTTCAATGTGACAACAGGCTTAGTCTCTTCTAGATAAAACTTCTCCTAGTCTTTCACTTGAACTCTTGATAATATTTTACTTCAACAAAAATAGTCAAACTTTAAAGCTATATTATGCCAATACCTCATTTAACCCTATGATTGCAAGAAAAGAAGGTGTACTGCAAAACTAAACTTCCTAAATATCTGAAAGTTTTATTTTTGAACTTCAAACCTTTAAAAAAATTGAATTATTTTTATTGGAAACATAATTATACTTGAAATTTCTCTGCTTTCTTAAACACTTTAAATGGTATATTAAACATAACTATTTTTATGACTCAGGTATAACTATAAATATAAATGTACCAATACACTTATGGCCCATTAAAAGTTTGAAGCAGTTCACCTTTTCAATAAATCTTCATATTATCTCAAATTACTATATTTTATTTGTCTGCTTTTAGTAGTTTTTCTGTTAGCTATTAATCCTTGCCATTCTTGGGGTGCCTACTCTATTACTCAGTTCTATCTCTTTTCCTTTTGCAGTTTCTAATCTGCTATGGTCTGGGAAGCACATAGCTAGCATTCTTAAAATTTTGTGAAAACAGGAGAAACATGCTTTATGAAGTGAATGAGCTTTACCGTCTGGATGTCAGGAAAACTGTTTCTCTTGCCCAGAGGCCTTATTTGCTTATGTAGTGGAGGGACACAAATTATTTGCTTTCAGATGACACCAGACTCTTTTCATGGGGAAATTCTTTGATATCTGATAACTCCACCACTAATGTTCTAGGTGCTTTGATTCTCTGGGGAATGTAGAAGGAACATACTCATAATAATATGGGTGCTTTTAGGTATGCAAAATACATATCCTAGCATACATCCTCAGGTGTTTATAGTGTAAAGAAAATGTATAATTGTCAGGAAAATGAATGCTCTAAGAATTGACACATAAGTATTGTGGTGTATATGTTTTATTTTAATATGAACTTAGCTATTTTTAGTTAAAATAGGTTTGATAATAATCGATGTATTTGTTTACACATTCTAAAAAGGGGAGTTAAGCCAAACTTCACTGGAAAAGAAAAAAGTAAGCTAGGTGAAAATTAGAGATAGACAACTTACTGCCATAGAGAGAGAAGTAAAAATCTCAAAATCTTTACAAGTATGGGAGGACTGAGGAATCTCTTGATGAGTGAAAAAAAAAAAAAATTTAGTCACTTGAATTAAAATGTTTCCCCTTCGGGAGCAAATGAAAAATTTAATGTTTTTCTGACATAGTCACACCTAAAATAACAGTCTTTCCTTTGTAAGAGAATTCTCCATCTTAAAATCCTAGAATGCTCTGATGTCTAAGGCATACACACCTTAACAAGCATTTTCATTCTCTTTTTCTGATTCAGGAAGCTTCTTTAGTAGATCACAAATAAACTTTAATTGCATTTTGTAATTAAAAACATGTTCAAAAGATTACTAACTTTTAAAAACCCTTAATATGAAGTACTTTCATTCCTTTTCAAAATAGAAGTTTTGCAAAGACTTACAAAAGTGTCCTAGAAAAGTATATGTGAATTTATATTTCTTTAAAAAAATTATTCAGCCCAAATGGTTCCTCTTTAACCTTTTCTACATCTTTTCTAAGTTGTTAATTTAGTCCAATATTGTTGGGATAGTCGTGCGGTTCCATCTGCTTCTCTCTCTCTCTCTCTTTGTGTGTGTGTGTGTGTGTGTGTGTGTGTGTGTGGGTGGGTGAGGTAGCTGGAATATGAGGGGTGAGTTGTGGAGGAGAAAATTGAGATATGAAGGTATTTGGTGATGTGTTTGGGGAGTTGATATCAACCTTGAGAGCTGACTGCCTTCAGCTTGACTGATAATAGTTATTTTTCTTTCATCTCTTCTTTTTAAATCACTAAAATGTTTAAGGGTTTGTAGGCTCAAATTAAGTACACCTGGTAGGAACTGCATTTGTGTTGCAATGATCTGTGAGAACAGATTTAGTCAGCTATGGAGTTAGGTTCCGATTCTTGCTTTGTCCTCACATACAGTAGTTTGTTTACCTCTTTTCCTTGGCTGAAAATGAAAAACAGTAAACACACAGACCATTTGCTCTTTTTCCATCTTTGCGTATTATGCAACAATTTGGCTAACTGGGCAGAAAGTGATAGCATTTCACTCCCAGAAGAGATGCCAGTTGTGTGTATCTCATTGCAATGTTCAACTAGATCAACTTCACTGAAAATATTAAAGAAGTGCCCCTTTAAGGCCCTTTCTCTGACCTCTAATGCAATTCATTTCACAGAACATGAAAAACAAATCACCAGAATAAACTTCCTGAATTGTATTTGTGAGCTAATTCTCAATCTACTTATAAATATTATTAGGAGTATTGGCTAAATGCTACCATATGTTAAGGCAGAATTTGTAGAATCAAAATGCCATACACATCACAAAATAAATGGAGTTCACTGCTTCTATCATCCTTAGTTATTTTAACTTTATACTTGTGGTGTGTTATGAAGGCTATTTCCCCCTAAGGAACATGTGCAGTGTGTAAATTATTAACTCGTTAATTCCTGAGGTCCTTAGGCTTCAAGGACACAGCTGTTTATTTTTCTCTAGTTTGCTGGTTTCATAAATGTGGAAACTGAAAGACTTACAGCAGGAAATTAGTGCTAAGCCAAAAATAGAGCTCAGGTTTTAGTTTTTAGTACGATATTGAAGAGCTTTTGCATGGAAATAAATTTATACTATTTGTAGGCATGATATCAATTGAGATTAGAAAAATTGTTTCTGACTGACTATAATATTTAATTGCTTTAAGTTACTTTAAAGTATAAATATGACATTTTGGTTTTGGGAAACGTATTACCCTTAAACCACTATCACTTAACTGAAACTTATTCAATGAAATTATTAATCTACTAAGAGAAAGATAGCCTGATAAAGTCAACACATACAAGTTTGACTCAGGCCGGGTGCAGTGGCTCATGTCTATAATCCCAGCACTTAGGGAGGCCGAGGCGGGCAGATCACCTGATGTCAAGAGCTCAAGACAGCCTGACCAACCTGGAGAAACCCCATCTCTACTAAAAATACAAAAAGTTAGCCAGGCATGGTGGTGCATGCCTGTAATCCCAGCTACTCGAGAGGCTGAGGCAGGAGAATCGCTTGAACCTGGGGGGTGAATGTTGCGGTGAGCCAAGATCATGCCATTGAACTCCAGCCTGGGCAACAAGAGCAAAATTCAGTCCAAAAAAAAAAGGATTGACTCTGCCACCACACGTATCATGAATCCAGTTGTCATCTACTGTGTGACACTTAGTGAATGAGGAATCAGGAGACAGTAGAACTAAAAAGAGCCAGTCTGGACAAAAGAAAAAAAAAAAAAGAGCAAGTTTATGATGGCTTTTGTTTTGTGTATTTCAGAATTCTCCAGAGGCCTTACAAGCTACTTGGCATTTATTTTTTAAAAATAATCCTTCTACTATATATACTATAATTATATATGTAATTACAGCTTGTTTTAGGATCATCTGTGAGAAATGTATTACAAATACACTTGGAGGATATGACTACAATAATAACACAATAGAAGGTAGCTGTTTCTAAGGATAATTCGACAAATACTAACAAAGAGTTTACTAAAGCAACACTGATTGAAAGGATACAGACACAACTAAGGACATGAGGAGAAGAAAAAAATCAGATAGATGTGGTTTGCATACACAGTAGAGTATCTTAGCAATTATAAGATGGAATACTTTAGAAAATATTTTACACACAAGCATTTTCTAAAGGCCTGAAAAATTCTTTTAGGAATTCCTCAGCATTATTGTTACTTTTTTCTTTTCTGAATATTCTTTGAGCATCAAAATTTCTGTATCAGTGCCATTGTAATCATACTATGTAAATATGTTGCCCATCACATGAATTCATAAATTAGGGTGAAGTAACAAATGGTGAATGGACAAGGCACAAAGAGAGTTGAGTAATTTTACACTGGGGAGATAAAGGAGGGGAAAAAATTCACAGGAAACTGTATTTTCATTGCAGATGTTTTTCTTTTTCACGTATGCTTTCAGCATCTTAATTGTGAAAACTCATGGTCATTCATAATTATAAGAAAATCTGGTGTAATGGTGGTCATTTCTACAGCAGAATGAGACAATTGACTGTTTACTAGAAAAAGGGAGACTCAAAGTATATTTGGAAACAAGTGGCAGAACAAGGGAACGAAGCAGAAAGGGCTACAATGAGGATTTAATGAGGGATGCTGTTGGTTCCAGTGATTCTCGGTAGTGGCTGTTTATGAGATGCGTTTTTGAGTACTTTAAAAAGTACTGATGTCTGCCACAAACCCCTCTCTGCCAAACCCCACCCTCCATATTCTGATTCAATTGAGAGTGGAGGACAAACAAAATATGGAAGACTTTTGGTGTGCAAACTGATCTGATGACTAGTCCTAAAGATTGCTTAGAAATAGTGAAGATGGAGGGAAAAGCATGGAGGAAATCTTAATATAGAAGGGACCCAGACAAGAAAGAGAATGAATTGATAGAAACAATGGGAAAAGAGGCATGTAGTTCATGGACAAACCATCCAAGGATCTTAACTGTGGTAAATAGAAGATGAGTGAATATTCCCAAGAGACATGTACTTTCCTGTGTATGGATGTAAAGTAGATAATTGATATTTATTGGTAAATCTCCCCAAACCTGCCTTTTTCACACTAAATTTCCAGCTACTGCTAACAACTTCCACTGTGCATTCCTTCAGAAGTTTCTGAAATTGGTACCAGACAAAGAGAGCTATCAGGCATTTTCAGCAGTCCATAATATTCTGGATCAATTAAATAAGAAAGAAACAAAAGGATTAAAGTGGTAAGTCAATGGTAATACTGAGAATATCTACGAGGTTCCTACCCTGAAACAGAATAGTTGAAGAGTTATGCAATTTGTGTGAGGTTTCTGAGGAATCTTTATTTTGCAAGATTTGGCTGAGGATACCATAAAAACAAAGTCATTTCCAATAGTGCACCAAAAATCTTGCACTTTTTCTGTTTTCCAAGCTCAAGGGACTACCTATCATTCTAAAAATATATCAGCCCAAACTACCTTTGCTTTTTTTTTTGAACGTCTTTGTGTCTTCAATATCATTTTTTTAGTCTTACTCCAAAAGACACATTCTCTGTTAAACATCTTGCAGTTGATGAAAGACAGTATCCAGGTATGCTGTCATCCAGAACACACACATCTTTAATATCACTTTCATGTTGTTCTGTTTACTTATCTGCCTCTCTTTCTGGATAAGCTGAGGGTAATTCAAGGAGAGTTTACAGCCATTGCCTTGCAGAATGTCTGTTTTTAATTGCACCGGAAAGCTATCCCTTCTGTTGGATAACTAGAACCCCTAATGAAAGAGAACTGGACAAATGCTTGCTGCATTAAGTTGACACCCTTCACCTACTTGGAAATGTTCTTTTTGGCCAGTTCTGTTGAAGCAACTTCAGTTATGTCAGTTGAGTCTGTCCCGTGGTATGTTTTTGTGTGAGTGTGTTCATCGGTCTCAAGGGGTGTATGAATCAACTAAAAATATACTAAAATTTTGCTTGTTTGTGCAGCACATGTGCTTTAGAGAAAGAAAGATTTGTTTAGATTCTCAAAGTGGTCTAAGGCCCAAAACAGATGATTAAAAAAAACACTATCATAAGCAGTGAAAAACTAGACAGTTTCTCACTGAATTCCAAAATTAGATGAGGATGACCATTGTGATTACATCACATTTATTGGAAAATAAAGGCAAAATTTATTACCTGCAGCATTATGATAGTCTACCTAAGAACAAAACAAAAAACTAACTGAAACTTTTAGTACTAAAACTAATAGAATTCACGAAAGTGGCTAGATATAAAATAAATTTAAATGCCAATAGGTTTAGATTTGCAAAATCACTTGGTAACATAATTTTTAACAATCCCAATTCATCAGTAATAAAAGCATATAGCACATCAAAATTTAATAAGCTATTTGCAAGACGTCTACCAGAAAAATAAAATAACTTTCCTGACAGTCATGAAGGAGGACTTAATAAATACAAAGCTGTGCTGTATTCTTCTGTGAGGTTACTTAATATTGGAAAAATTCCAAGTAAATGTATAAATTACCTCAATGCAGCTAAAAATGTAAACTTTAATAATAATGAGATACATTTTTATCTTTCAGATTAGCAAAGCTTAAAAATATGTGGAATAGGGTATTTTCTTATACATTGCTGATAAGGGTGTAAATTGTTACAACGTTTTGCACAGTAACTTGGAACTATGTAGCAAAGTTTTAAAGTTTTCCCTCCATAGTTCTGTTTTTAGACATTTATTCTCCAGAAATATTCACCCAAGGAATTGTAATAGTGATATATTAGAAACATCATGAAAATTTGTCAATAAGAATTGGGTTAAAAATTATTTTCCATCCCTTTGGGGAAATACTGGGCAGACATTAAAAGGATGTAGCAGTTTTACCCATCAAACAAAAATCTTGTCCTTGTTTATAATGACAATTACGCAAAAGCAAGCTGTGTGTATAACTTGATATAATTACATCTTTGTTTTTAAAAAAGTATATGTGTGTGTTTGTGTAAGGGTGTGTGTGGGTGCGTGTGTGTATGTGTAGGAGGCATGTAAGAATGTTCACGAGGGAATAGACGGATCGGTGGTCATTTCTTGGAGTAGAATTTCAGGGGCTTTTTGTTTTTTACATCTTCCTCATTTTCACGACTCTTCAAGACTTTTACAATAACAATATGTTATTTGTTTAATTAGAAACAAATATAAAGATTTCTTTATCTCTTCAGCCTTTCACCTTAAGATTGTTATGGCTTCTTCTCTGTTTTCACCATACTTAAACTTCATAACACAACCCTTTTTAGGGGAACTGCCTACCCGGTCCCTCGGGAGAAGACAGACACCATTCACTTTTTTATAGCTGAGTAAAGCTAATGTTGGAAATGACAATGATAATGACAAGAGAGGGCCTGACATATTTCTGAGCTTTTCGTCAACTTTTACTGCTTGCTCTTCACCTCCCTTTGATCCCCCGCCCTAAATGAGAGTGTTAGAATGTATGTCATTAAAGTTAATTTAATTTGAAGCACACATATTAAAAAAGGAAAAGAATCACAAAGATCTTTCCGCTTTACCAAAAGAAAATTATATTCCTCAGACGGTCAAGGCTAGGCAGAGCTTTTTAAAGCTGGAATGTGAAATTTCGGATCTAGAGCTTTTCTTGATAAGGAAAAAAAAACTTCTAAATGGAGATAAAAATTAAATTGGAAACATCCAGATGTATTTACAGAGGCCTATTTGTTGGTTTTCAAAGTAGTTACTACATCCCCAGGTCTCTAGGTTTTTTATTAAAATGGTTTTTAAGAAATATCTCATCATTGCATAATCTATTGGGCACAAAGAGAATGTTATTGTAATCAGATGCTGAAGAACGTTGAACAAACCCCATCATTTCTTTAATTTTATTGCCATTTTGATTGTATGATTATTTATTTCAACATTAAAGAATATTTCTCTTTTAAGCTCTCTACCGATCAAGCACACAATGAGTTATTTTAAAACACATTCCAAATATTTTATTTCACCCAGCTTCCTGTTGACAGGTACAATAGTCCCATCTTAGCTTCTGTTCACACAAGAACACATTTTGAAACCCAATTAATAAAAGGTAGAGCTAGGCAAGCTCTGCAGAGCCCAGCACCGGCTGAGCAAACTGTCAAATGTTTGCCACGGTACTTAGGGCTGTATTATGGCAACATGGAAAAAAAAATAGGCATGGGAATAAAATCTAAAACCCACAATGAAATAGTTGATTAAGAAAATTAAGCCATTTAGTACAGACCCATGCCTCTGCCTCCTGGAGGAAGCCTTAGGAGGCTGTGTGGACCAGAGTCAGTTAAAACATTTGTCCTCTATGGCAATGACTGCTTAATTTTATTCACAAAGGACTCCTTTGGTGTTCATCTACATTTTCAGACCCCTTTTCAAATTTATTCATAAGTTTCCTCTTTCCCAGTGACCCCAACATACTCGGTGCTGGGAAAGAGTCTGTCAACAAATGGCAGATCTGCACCTAAGCCAGCATGAAGCCTTAGGGGTCCTGAGGCCCAACTTCAGATAGCTCCTTGGTATGGGATAAGGTTGAGCTCTTAGTCTCCCTGAGTCAGGCATTTAATTGCTGGATTTTTTTTTTTTTTTTTTTTTTAATGTTTAAGGGAGGCGGGAGAGGAAAATGATAAGGGAAGCTTTGAGGGAATAGTGATGAATGGACGTGGCTCAACTTTTACCTCCTTCAGAAAGCCTCCTCCAATTAATTCTGTTCTTACGCTAACCATCCCTTTATTCCACCCCTTTATTCTAAGTTTCCCCAGCCCCTGGGTCCATAGTTGGCCCAGAAAAATTTTGTGTCTTCTGAATTGCTTTTGTTTGTTGCTTTAGTTACTGAACTCCCCAGCTAGCCTATGAAAAATTTCAGAAGCCTAGGAATATGTCTTCCATTGCTTTATGGAATTTAATAGTGCCTAGTTTACTCAGTAGGAAGGAGAACTCAATTAAGTATAAGAATTATATTAATTAGCTAAAAAAATTAGAACCCTGAAGGTTTTCTGGAAACAAACAAGCAAACTAAAACTACTAAAGCAAATGCAGCCAGCAGAACTTTGTTCTCAAATAAGAACCTCTTCAATTTGACATGGCCATGAGCTATTCAGGGCTCAGGCTTAAAGGGAGTGTCTTCTAAATTGTGATATTTATTAGGAGCAATTTTGGTGACTTGATGTAGATTGAGGACATTCACATGTTTAGAAAGAGTCAGTCACATGGCAATGGTATTCTCTGTAATATTTATTTATATCCACATCTTGTTTTTTAAAGGATTTGAAAAGATTAATGAGATTAAATACAACATATCAATTAAAAATTGTTAAGAAAGGAACACAAAACCAGATTCATAAAATAGAGTTAAAATTAAGACTACATTGAAAACAGATCTTGCAAACACTTGCACACTTGCCAAAAATTTGGACCTAAGCTTCCTGGCAACTAACCTGAAATAGATTAGGTACGTGATCAGGTACACAATAGATAGTATTTAAGTGACAGAAATAGTTCACACTGTTCAGGAGAACTGTAACGATTCGTTATGCAAAATACAGGCAAAGACCTCTTGAGGATGTTTATCAAGTTATGACTGCATAATACCTCTCGTTCATGACAACATTCTTAAGCGTGGACCAGCTTGAGTTTCACGAGGTGCGTTTAAAGTGTCTTTCAATATGAACAATCTTCACATCAAATGTAGTTCAGTAAAAGCAATTCTACTGATATTTACACAGGAGTTCTATGAAATAATTTCCTCTGGTCCGTCTAAATTTGGGAATAGATTTGAGAGTATCTGCCCAAATGGTAGGACTACTCTATCAATTAGGTAGCGCTAGTTTGTGCCAGAAAATGTCAGCTGCTTAAAACTACAATATTTAATTTTTGTTCAGGCAACATGTTCATAATGGGTTAAAAAAGGACTGTGCTCACTGTAGTTATTAAGGAACCCTGGGTGAATAGAGGCTTCATGCTTTCATGATCACAGAGACTGAGGGAAAGGACACAGCAAACCACATAGTAGCTCTTAAAACTTTGGCCCAGAACAGTCATCACGTCTGCTGACTGAAGCAAATCAGTCATCAGGCCAGGCCAGTCTTCTGTAGAAAGGGATGTGCAATCCTCCCATAGGGAAGTGCACTGAATATTGTAAACAACAATACAGGTTGTGACAACCATGTGTCCTTAACAAAAAAACCTAAATAATGATTTTCTTAATTGACACTTCCCAACATATTGGGTGACAGAAATTTCCAAATTGAATCATTCCCTACTGACTCCCTGAAGTGGTAGTGTTCTCTGCTGGCAGTTAAAAATGAGAACTGCCTGCTTTCAAGGATAGACCAGCTGGAGGTAGGATTGATATTCTACCATGAAGATGCAGCAGCCTCAAGGACCTCTGCCAGAATACGCTCCACCACTTAATACTTTTTATTGCTTTTGACAACTTATACTCCCCTTTTTTTTCTTCTCTAGGAAAACGTATTGGTAACTAGACATATACATAGCATAGATTGGTATAATTACGATGTCTTTTATGATTCATCTTTACCATTCTTTTGTGACCCCTCCCATCAAAAACATTCAGTGACTTCCAGTGGCATTCCTAGCATTTTTGACACCTTGACTGGACCATTTTTATAACACACCCCACTTTGTGATGAAATTATTTTCATGTAGTAATTAGTAATCAATATAATTTTTAAATCTTCTGTTTTAAAACAACAAATGAAAAGAAGTGATTTTGATTCTAAAGACTGTGCAAGTTTGGGGTATTTTATATATGAATTAAAATTTGCACCTATCAAATAAAAGATGTTACACTTGCATTTTGCATTTAAATGAAAATAGGAAACTCCAAGTGATCCCACAGTAACTCAAGTTCTGTTTCTCTGACTCAGAATCGCAGCTATGTCTGTCCAAGGCAATTGCCAACGTTTCCCCATTTATCCTAAATGATTGTAGCTGAGTGGGGTACGCTTGGGGAACAATTGTTTAACTGGGAATTTGCTGAATTAACTTCTATGTTGAACACAATGTTTAATAAAGGACAAATAATAAAAATGTGCTAATTCAAACCATGCAATGTATTATTAAAACGCGATGCTAATGGCAGCAGATGTTTTAAACTATCTCCAGATTTGGTTTTTTTTTTTTTTTTTTTTTTTGAGGAGGAGTATTTTATCACTTCATTGTTTAGAAATGTCGGCAGGAAGTGATGATTAGAATCAGAATGACTGGGTTTATTAGAGCTTTAAAATTTTTTATAGACAGGGTAACCCCTCATTGTCCATACCCAGAACTCCCTTGTACTTGGTCAGCCACTGGTGACTCCTCAGTGTTTACATAATTGAGTGCAAAGTGGTGATCTTTCGCATAGTTCTCCAATATATGGCCTCAACCTCCTTCCAGCCTACTCCTCCACAATTCACCTATTGTGAAAATACCCCATCATCTAGAATTGTGAAAATATTCTGTACCCAGAGCCCTCCTCTTAAAAAAATACTTCTGTGTGTGTTCAGATTTCTCCCTCTGACAATGTAAGTGTAAAGAACACAGGCTTTAGAGCCAGGATTTTCTAGGACTGGATTTTCCCTCTGCAGTTTATAAATTGTGTGACCTTGGACAAGTTATCCAACCCATCTGGGCCTTATCCTCCTCATCTGCAAAAATATTGATTACGTAGCCCATTTACAGATACCACTGGATGAGATGAGAACACATAAAATATATGTAAAATTGTCTTATCACTCCATATCTTTCATTATTCTCCCTTAATAAGTTTTGCATATCTAACAGTTACAGGACTTTGATCAAAACAGGCCTGCATAGAGTTTGAACAACTGAATTGAATTGATTGGGCTTCATTCATGGTATACAAGCTACCAAAGTCACATGGTCTAAGCCCAAGCTCCAGTTCTTTCTACAGTTGCCTCAGCTGTGAGTCTTGAGCATTGTCATAAGAAGAGAATCTAGGATATTTCTCATTTGGCTTCAGTTCCTTTTCTTCAGCTGTCCAGACCTTTTTCATTTAGAACAAACACTGTGACAAAATGAGGAGGCTGCAGAAGCACAAGTGGGAATGGCAGCTGACTGCACGGGGAGGAGGTGTCCATTTCACCTTCAGGACCATCTTAGCATTTTGAGCAGCTCATAGGTCAGGAATGCTGTTGTCATCAGGGTTAGAGCTATGTCCCGAATAAATACCAAGTTAGGAGGAAGATGACTCAGAGCTGCCTAAACCTCATACTCCTCTGATATTTTAAGCAACAGAGAGTGGCAAGCAGCTGTTAGATATCTTTGCTTCTTTGTTCAGGCAAAGCTTAGCCTGTTCCATTTGGAAAGAAAATGGTCATAATTTCCAGCCCATTTTAAACTCTTCCTTCTTAGAATTGTTACTGCACACATAACCTGGGTCACACAACTTAGTTTTCTGCAATCTCAATTCTTTTTCTAATTATTTCCTCTTCCCCAAATGAATATTAAGTTTGTTGTGTAAAGAGAATATACCTTACATTCCTCTTATATTCTTTCCAAACTCAAAGCTTAGCCTTTGACCCAGAGTAGGTAGTGCATACAAACACTAATTTCATTTGTATAGGACTTTAATATGAAAAAATACCTTTATGCCCATTCTTTTGTTTAAACTTCACTACAACCTCATAAAATAATTGTTATTATCTTTATTTTAGAAACCAGGAAACTAAGGTTTAGAGAGATTAAGTATACTGCCAAGGATAAGGATCATACAGCTAGTAATTGGCAAATCCTGCATTTGTGTGTGTGCGTATGTGTGTGTATTCACTCCATAAATCGTATCTTAAATACTCATGCATTAATGACAGCTTAATTGAAAACCTTTAAAAAATATATTTAATTTTTTTTCTACTTATTAAAGTCTTGTTCCCTAACTTGTTTTTCTGGCTCTGAAAGCAGCTAGAAAACCATTTTGTAATTTGCAAAGGTGTAGATCTAGAACCTAATTATTTCATTTGTACACAGAAAAGAAAATCTGTACAAATGTAAGAAGAAATGGCACAGGAAAATCCTCAAGTAATAAGAAACCATAAATTCATTTGTATTTTAGGTAATATGTTTATGGCAGATATTCAGAGAATTAACATTATTTTGATGCATCATTATTTATCTGAAAGATTAGGAAGGGCGTGGAAGAGTCTGTGTGGTTAAGGAGAGCAAAAATTGTGTAAATAATATCAATTGGTAGACTCATTTGATTCAGTCAACAGGTTTTATGAAGCACCTGCATTTTCTGTCATGGCTGAGGAGTGGTTTTCAACACATGTTGACATTCGGGTAGGTCAGATACTCTGTGAGTTCAATCAAGATAACCCTGTTTACCCACTAAGATGACTCAGAGAGCTGCTAGAGACCTAGTTTTTCATTTTAGTCTCGTGCTGCAAATGGTCAGCAACTCTGAGATTGATCGAAGACACTTGCCTCAATTATTATGCTATGATTCATAGATTCTTACTATAGAACATAACTGAGTATTTGGGTTTCCTCTTTCAGTTAGGGAGAGTAAACAAATTTCTTATTTATATCGACAAATCACAATTTGAGCAAGTTAAATATTAAAACTTATTGAAACAGAAAAAGAAGTTGAGTTTAGGTGTGGATCATGTCAAGAACAACTATTTAGTCTTTTTTGAGAGATGATGTGCAAACATTTCATGCTGCTTGCCTAATTAATGTCTTCAGTAATTTACTACACCTTTTACTTAATTCATGAAAATTTCAAAGGATTAACTATGAATGGATATTTGAGGAAGTTAACTTACTGGATCACCGAAGTAGGGAAAGAGTGGCCCAAGGAAGGGTGGGGAGTAGAAAAGTGCTCAGGAGATAGTTTTTGAAGCTGCAGAGAAATCTCTATTTCTATCTCCTTGTTTAAACCCTTCATCCCACTCAATGTGCATTAACCTGAAATATTAATACATCACTGTGCTTCTCCCTTAAAAATAATGCATAGGCATTTAGATTGATGATTACTACTGCATTCAAGGTTCTGTAAATAATGATAACATAACTGTCTAGCACATTATATAAGATCACCTAAATTATAAGTAGAAGATGTATCACGTCATGGTCAAGTCTAATATATATAATTTATGGGCTTTATTCTCACTGTTGCAAGTGTCTGTTGAAGAGGGCAGGAATAATGACCCTTATCCAGAAAAATAGATGCAGCCTGTGTCTTTTTCTAAATCTAGAGTTTAAGAAACTGTGCAATCCAAAGGAAAATCCCTTTCAAGGGGAAAAATTAAATCATTTAAGATCACCCCTCCCACTAGGTTCTATTAACCACATTTTGTGAACTTGATATGTGTCTGACACGATGATGAGTATAATGGCAGTGGTGGTAGGGGGTGTAAAAAAGTGTTGGACATGTGCCTCATTTTCACTGTTAGCACTATTTCTTTGAAGAAAGGATGGCAGTCAGTCTTTTTCTTCTGTTTTGGGAACATCCCAAAGAATTATTAAAAATTGTTTTAACTTTCATTTTGTCCTCAGGCTTTGATTTTTTTTTGTTCTCTGAACCTAATTTTATACTTTCTCATAGCTATAAGTATTCATCTTTTAAATATTTCTTTTTCTTCCAAGACATCTTTCTCATATCTTATCTCGCCTGGCTTCTTTCTTTTAGATTTTTGCTGAGTTTCGTAACATAACTACTTTGAGCTCCATCGTGGTAATTTTTCCATCTGTTATGACTTTGTAAACTTGTCTACAAACCTTGCATCATCGTCACCTATTGGTGCATAGAACTGAATTATTCTTCTTCCCAGTTCAGAGCTTATTGTACATCCACAAGACTTTTCTTTTGTTTAGCCATATACCTTAATCCATTTCTACATCTGTTCTCCTTTTTTCATAGGCAAACATTAATCATTTCATGCATTAATTTGAAGTTCATGAAACAGACATTATGTAGGTCGAAACAGTCAAATATCAACAAATTCATATGATTCAAATTAACTTGTCTTCCTATTTCCCATTTCTTATTAATTATAATATTCAAAAATTGAAAAATATACAATATTTGCATATTTCCTTTTCTGACTAAGTTAGTGGTGCCACCTATATCAAATAGCTAGTTCCTACAAACATGGCACTGTTCCTGGGTTCTGTATGCTTTTCCAGTAGCATCGGGTGCTGCCTAGTTATCACGAGGTGCAATGATTTTCCTTTTCCTGCCAATATCGTTTTAGATATATATGGGTCTTTGCAGTTGTTGAAATAAATTTAGCTGATATTTGGCAATTAATCTTCTAATTTCAGAATACTTTCTCTCCTATTCTCCATCCCTTTGTCTTGTTTGCTCTTTGTCTTTTCCATTTTTTTAACAGTATATTTAAGATCTTCCATTGCGTTTTTAATGTTAACCATTGTAAGTTTAATATCCAAGGTCTTTATCATGTTTTCTGATTGTTCCTTTGTCACAGCATCTTATTCTTGATTCATGGATGTAATATTTTCTTTCATCTTTCCAAAAATATTAATCATAGTTTCACCTCTTTTCCTCCAACTAGCTTCTTATATTTTCCGTTTCCAGTACCTGGTCATAGTTTAGAGTGGAGGTTTGAAAAGTGAATTAGAAGCTCTGTGCTCATGTTTGGGACTTGCCAACTGTGGACTTCCCTATGGCCTATGCTGGCAAGGCTGCTCAGAGCCTGTAATGCCATTGTCTTCAGGGCTTCCCTCTCCGGTTTATCAGTATTTCCAGATAATGATCTTCTGATCTCCAACCTAGATAGCATGAGGCTAGCTACTAGCATTCTGGTAACTGAGGGATCTCAAAGTTCAGTATGTAAACTTGCACTTAATCCCCCTATCCTGAGTATGCCATTTCTTTTTTCCACTAGGCTTAATGTCTCCCAGGTCAGAGAGTCTCTGTTTTCCTGTGTCTGGAGAATAAGCTTCCAGTTCTACTGTTGTGTGGAGTAGAAGTCACACAGACTAGAGGAGGGTATCTGAAGATAGATTTCATAAACAGTTTTAACCAGTCCTCTTTGGTTTTGTTTGGTTTCACCTTATCCCCACTTTCAGAGCCATATGGTGCTAAAACTATCTGGACCTTGGGAAGATTTTGCCAAAGCATTAGAATAGTTTCCCAGATTTCTGCTGCCAGTTTAGGATTCACTTTCTTAGTTCATGAAGTCATTTAATATTCATTCTTTTTTTTTTCATCTTCTGAAGTTTTATTGCTAGTCTCCCGTTCTCTGTTCTCTTTGTCCTTATAAGTTTATGCTTTGAAATATCCTTTTACCATTTTTTTATGGGGTTTCTGTGGGGGGTAAATTCAAAGGCACACATCTAATCCCCCATTTTTTACTGGAAATCCCTCTATTATCTTTTATTATTTGGTTCTTGTTTCTTTAGTTTACTTGGTTACTGTTTTATTGTTGCTTTGAGTAATCAATCACTTAACTTATTTATGTAAATCTCAGTTTCTGATAAATGTCTCTAAAATAAAAAATTTCATTAGTACTAATTTACTTCCAAAATTTGACCTTTAAGCTTTCATTGTTATTAAACTGTAAATATTTCACAGTTTTTCTTATGTCTTTCTCTTTAACCAAAAAACCCCCTCATTTTTAAATAATGTTTTATTGTTTCCAGCAACATGGATCATGGAATTTCTAAATCTTAGTTTTGATTTCTGATCTTATTGTGTTGTGATCAGAGCTATAAGTCTATATTATACTGATTTTAGGGGGAGTATTGAAGCTTTTTTGTGGCTAATTGCACGATAGATTTTTTTTTTTAATTCCATGTGCTTGAATAAAAAAGTGTCCTGTATGTTTGTTGTGAAAAAAGATTCCTAAGCCGAGTGCAGTGGCCCACGCCTGTAATCCCAGCACTTTGGGAGGCAGAGGTGGACGGATCACTTGATGTCAGGAGTTCAAAACCAGCCTAGCCAACACAGCAAAACCCTGTCTCTACTAAAAATACAAAAATTAGCTGGGCGTGGTGGCACATGCCTCTAATCCCAGCTACTTGGGAGGCTAAGGCAGGAGAATCACTTGAACCCAGGAGGCAGAGGTTGCAGTGAGCCAAATTGCGCCACTGCACTCCAGCCTGGGTGACAGGGTGAAACTGTGTCTCCAGAAAAAAAAAAAAAGAGAGATTCCTAGGTAGTATAAATTAAGCTTATTCATTCTCAAATTTTTTTTTATTTAGCTTTTATTTTTGGTATTATTTGCAACTACTTGGTCCTTCTTCGTGGTTCCTCTTTCCTCTCTATACTCTCTGTTTTTCTTTCTTGTTGTCATCTGTAGGATTTGCAGAAAGAACCAACAACTCCTACAGATGATGACAGTTCTCATTTTGTAAGTTTATCTGATCCTTATTTCATTTTATTAATACAACAATGCAATTTTGGCTGCTTATACTTTTCCATCTGGCTGCTTGCTATAGAGCTAGAGGGACTTCAAAGAGACTCACATGAAATATTTTTGTTTATATAAGTAGAAAAACTGAAGCCTAGAGAAGTTAATTCACTTCTGAAACTCTCAACTAGTTATTCTAATTAGTTAATCACATTAGTTAATCTAGTCTATTAACACTTTTCTTAACCTGAAGTTGAAGTTAAAAGTATCTTGACAGACCTAATGGCAAAATATAAGATCTGTGAATGTACCGCTTAAGCAATGGATGTTTTACAAATGGACGGAATTATTTTTGTAGCTCAGTACAATCTTCGCAATAGCACAATTCTTCTGAATTCCTGATGCATATATTCACTATTATTATTACGAACATGTATGAGACACATTGCTATGCTAGAGTTTCTTATTTCAGAAATGATTCCAGTTTAGTAGAGAAGGCACCTACATAAACGAGAGATCTAAGATTGTTAGATAAGCGCTGTAAGATAAGAAAGCTATGAGTTAGAGGTTTTCTGGTGAGGAGAGTGTTCACTCTTCCAGGAGGTCAGGGGAGGCTTTGCAGAGGACAGGTCACACCCTCCAAAACCTCTCAGGCAAGAGTGCATCCTTTACTTTTGTCCTCTGTTCTTTGGTGAACACACACAGGAAACTGTAAGTCCTTTGGTATTTTGTAGAATATTGTGTGTGCTGTTGCAGAAGATTTTGTAGAGTTAAGTGGTTTTTGGATAGCCTTATGGATCATGTATCTTGTAAAAAAATGGAAAACCAGTTGAAGATCTTAGGCAGGAAAACAGGTATGTGTCTGTAGTATTGATGCCTTAAGTATATTGAAACATCATTGATGTATTCCTGCACAGACCCGATACATTTGTTTGGACATTTACAGGAAACCTTTCATTACTATTGGGCTTAGGGTTCCAAGTTCTTTTTATTCATGATCATGCCTCACCCTTGTATAATCATGTCCCTAGTGAAACTATAATAAAAGTAAGATGCCAAGAACCCAGGTACAGAAGAGAAAAAGGTTGTCAAGATCCTGAAAGAAATTAGGGAAAATCACTTGTGTTCTCCAGGCTTGTTAACTGCTCATCTTCAAAACATTTTTTTTTGTCGGCTGGGTGCGGTGGCTCATGCCTGTAATCCCAGCACTTTGGGAGGCCAAGGAGATCACAAGGTCAGGAGATCGAGACCATCCTGGCTAACATGGTGAAACCCCATCTTTACTAAAAATACAAAAAGTTAGCCGGGCATGGTGGCGGGCGCCTGTAGTCCCAGCTACTTGGGAGGCTGAGGCAGGAGAATGGTGTGAACCCGGGAGGTAGAGCTTGTAGCGAGCAGAGATCGCACCTCTGCACTCCAACCTGGGCAATAGAGCAAGACTCCATTTCAAAAAAAAAAATTTTTTTTGTCTATCTTTTCTTCTCTTCCCTCTCTCCTTCCTTCCTTTCTCTTTTTCCCTCCCCTCCCTCCTTCCTTCTCCCTCTCCTTCCCTTTCTTCTACCTTCTTTTCCTTTTTTTCTTCTTCCTTCAACACAGAGCATAAATTCTATATTTTTGTTTCTTTCTGGTTAGTCTTTTTAGATGAAGATGGTATTATAGCAGTTCATACTCTATACCCATGGAGAAGAGTTTACTGGTAAACCATGAACTAGCCAGGGCTCATTTAAACCTGAAACAGAGTCAAAGCTCTAAGCTTCTTGACTTGGAGTTTATGGTATTTTAGTAGTTTATACACTGTTTATTCAATGGGAATTAAAGTCCATTTTTAAAGAATAAAATAAACTAACATAAATTTCAGCTCCAAAACTGCCTTTCATAAGCAGTAAAACAAAAACTTTCCACAGGCACAAAAATGTTGAAAAACAATGATTTTTCATGTTGGCTCAGAATTACTTGCATTTGCATTACTATAATTATGTATCATCCAGAATGGTAACTCTGGTTTATTTTGTCATTACTCCATGTGCCTCTGTAGTTTTATACAAGTGGTAGTGGTGAGTTGGTTATTGTTCTAAGTTTTATTACATTTTATATTGTGTGTTTTGTTTTGTTTTGTATTATTCCAAGTTTGTATTGTGGTTCTTTCTTTCTAATTTTATTGTGTCTACTTTATTTGATTTAATCATACTGCATTATAACATCAAATGAGTAGAAAATTTTATTCTTCCCCCAAATAATTACAATTTTATACAGTTTAAAGTTGTGAATAATCATATTTAAATCATAGTTTCAATTTGGTTACTTTAATACATTTAAGGTTATTCTTCTATTTTCTCTTTAAAACTCAGAAAGTACAGCAGTATGGCTTTGTGTGTGTGTGTGTGTGTGTGTGTGTGTGTTCATGGGGGGAGTCTCTTAGATATTAATTTAGACGTTAAGTAATTCATCCAACCTGTGAGTATGCAGAACCAGGACTAGAACTCAGATCTTTTGAGTCCTATCTCTTTCTATCTTTCCTCCGCTATTCAGCCCTTCACATAATTAATACATTAGTCCCATCCTTATCCTGTGAGATACTTCCCAGGACCCTAAGTGTATACCTGAGTATTTGGAGAGTATACACTCTGTTTTTGCTTTTCTCTTTCTTTCTTCTTTCTTTCTTTCTTTCTTTCTTTCTTTCTTTCTTTCTTTCTTTCTTTCTTTCTTTCTTTCTTTCTTTCTTTCTTTCT
>NW_012119376.1:5429938-5435114 GCF_000951035.1 Colobus angolensis palliatus | reverse complement strand
TTCTTTCTTTCTTTCTTTCTTTCTTTCTTTCTTTCTTTCTTTCTTTCTTTCTTTCTTTCTTTCTTTCTTTCTTTCTTTCTTTCTTTCTTTCTCTTTCTTTCTTTCTTTCTTTCTTTCTTTCTTTCTTTCTTTCTTTCTTTCTTTCTTTCTTTCTTTCTTTCTTTTTCTTTCTCTCTTTCTCTTTCTTTCTTTTTCCGCCCCCCCCTTTTTTTTTGAGACAGGGCTTTTCTCTGTTGCCCAGGCTACAGTACAGTGGCATGATCTGAGCTCACTGCAATCTCTGCCTTTTGGGTTCAAGCAATTCTCCTGACTCAGCCTCCCGAGCAGCTGGGATTACAGGCACACACCACCACAGCTGGCTAATATTTTTGTATTTTTTGTAGAGATGGGAGTTTCACCATGTTGGCCAGGCTGGTCTTGAACTCCTGACCTCAGGTGATCCACCCCCACTTGGTCTCCCAAAGTGTCGGGATTACAGGCATGAGCCACGGTGCCAGGCATGCTTTTTCTTATACATATATACTTATGATGATAATTTACAAATTAGGCACAGTAAGAGATTAGCAACAATAAGTAATAATAAAATAGAACAGTTGTAACAGTATATTCTAATGAAAGTTGTGTGAATGTGGTATCTCTCTCTCTCTCAAAATATCTTTTTGTACTTTAGGTAACTGAAAACCACGAAAAGCAAAATGCACATAAAGGTTGAAGGGATTACTGTATACCCAGTCAATTGCCTTGGTGTGTGAAAGTTCAGTAAAATAATTTTAGGTTGTCAAATCTAGTCCGCGATGAACATTGCAAAGGCACAGATCAGGGCAGGGGAGTAGCATTAACCATTCTATAGTTACAAGGTAGGCATTTGTGCCTGCTGGGGCATCAAGGTATAAATCACAAAATTTATAATAACATAACCTATCAACAAATATTTTCAAATTATAACATGCTTTATTGGGTCAGAATACATTTTGGATAATTTATAGGGTTGGTTTGTCCAACCTGCTTCTCTCATAAATCAACTATAAGAATGAAGCTCACTTTCTTTAGATCACACAACAATGGAGACAGAAGTGTCTGAGAATGTTCATTTCTTTCACTCGCTTGAACTATGATAGTACAAAACTTTTCCAAGTAGATGGATAATTACCCTGTATTTAAGACGCCATAATTTTGTAAAATGACCTTTTAATTTGATCCCAGTAGATGGATATTTAATTAACCTCATACGAAGATCAGTAAGATATAATTTTTGAATTTTTATAGTTTAAAATCTGAAGAAATGATATGATCAATACTTTTGATTACTATAGGCATATTATGATACTGGTCATAAAGTACACGTAAAAAAACATGTTCTGGGAAATCAAAGTGATAAACGTATCTGTAGCTTAGGCACATCAGAAAAGGCTTCCTGGTAGAAGACATTAAGATGACATTGAGCAGGGCACTGTGGCTCATGCCTGTAGTCCCAGCATCTTGGGAGGCTGAGGTGTGAGGATTGCTTGAAGCTAGGAGTTCAAGGTTGCAGTGAGCTATGATCATGTCACTGCACTTCAGCCTGGGTAACAGAGCAAGATCTTGTCTCTCAAAAAAAAAAAAAAAAAAATATATATATATATATATAGTGAACATTAAAAGATGTGCAGGAGTTCAAGAAGGACCGGATGAGGGAGGGAAGAACTATCAGTGAGGTGTATGTAAGAAGCAGAGGTCTGGAGTCACTGGAGTGTGCGACATAATCAGAAGGGAACTCAGGTCCCCGCTAGGGAAGCCCTGCGAGGTAAACCTGGACACATAGCAGAGGCAGAGTGGAGACAACCTGAACGCCAAAGTGAGGAATTTACAAATTACTCAATAGGGCAATTCTGGGGAATCAATGCCTATTTTTGAGGCAAAGAGCAACCAGATGGGGACAATACTTTAGAAGAAAGATCTCTTGGGTGGGTTGAGTAACAGGGATTGAAAGGTGAGGGTAAGTGGAAGCAGGAAGGACAGAGAAAGAAGATCTGAGGCAGGTGATAATGGAAAAGGGTTTGTAGGGAAGTGGATGATGGCGAAGAATTTCCTGGACTTGGCCACTGATTTGACAAAAGGGAAAAAGGAGACAAAGTTAAAAAAAAATGACACCTCCCCCTGGTGTTTCTGTCTGGGTGACTGGTAGCATGGTGGCTCCATGAGAAGAACAAAGAAGTCTGAGAAGCAGCTTTCGGGGTGGAGGTGAGGGTTATGGATGGTAAAGAAAAGATCGCTTTACATCTAAACTAAATGCTTCATATATCAGCTTAAACCACTGGACAAATAAAGGATTTAACACCTGACCCTTTATTTTTCATGGGGCCTGTGTGATTTTTTTTTTTGTGTGTGTGCTGTCTTTTGCTTACAGTCTATATTAAAATAATTAGGCTTATCTTGCAGTTGAAGCAATATTATAATTTCCTGAGTTGGAAAATAATGACAATAATGATAATAACATGAGCAACAATCACAACAACCATCACAGCAACAATCACAGTAACCGTCACAACAAACCCACCAAGAACAGTGATTGTGCAGCCTTCTGTTGTTCACGATTGCACGAAACTATACTCATTATATTGCTTTCCACTCTTTGACTCCATGCCAAACTTCAGCCTGCTTAGGGTCAGAGCTTGCTGGGAGTGTGCCGCCTGCTATATTGTGTGTGCTGTACTGGGATCAAAGCATTCTTTCTCGTTCCTCATCTACCTCTTCTCCCTACTGCTTGTCTGCCTTCTCCTGCAGGGGGTCAGACTGGCCACATTTGCACGTCTCAGTGCATAGCCCTTTTATACAAAGTTTTCTTTGTTAATCAGGAGAAGTGAATGCAAATCCTCTCTCTGTACAATGAACTGCTTTGAGAAGAAGGTGTGACAGTGATATAATGACCTGGTGAATTTTCAGACAAGGAGAATCAAAATATCTTGGTTTATTTTCTAAAGATTAGTATTTGAGAGGTGTGTGTGTGTGTGTGTGTGTGTGTGTGTGTGTGTGTGTGTATGTCCACATTCTTCCTCTGGAAGACAATGTCATTATGCAATAGAGTTCTTGAATTCTCTCCTTCTCCGTGTTTATATCTGATTTATCCTTTATATTTGGGTGTCAGAGCAAGATTTTGTCGTTGCTGAAACTGCAGGATATGCAATCTGTGTGTCTCCGGCTGGTTAATGAGCTTTAATACCTAACCTTAGTGGGTCACTCTCACAGTCTCTGGTAGGGCCTAGAGGGATACACGTGGCTACCTCCCCCTTATTAGCCATGAAGCCAGAGTACACTGAAATATAAGCACTACCTTCCATCATGTTTCTAAGATACTAATAAAAGCACAGTGGCCGCTCGTTCTGCCTTTCAGTTTTACTTGTCATTACTTCTTGCACCAATCAAACAAACAGTTGGTAATCATTTAATGGAAGTTCAGGTAAGTTACAAGGTGGTCTTTTGAATAGCCCAGCAGTCTTTGGCTATGGATTATACTTGAAGATCTTGGATGACACACTAGGTAGTTATTAAATGTTAAAAAACAGACACAAAATGAAGAGGTCTGTGTTGTGTTTTACTTAATTTCTTCTTTTGTTAGCATAGTAGAATCAAAAAGATGGTTGCCTCATTTGACCTCCTCTCCATGGGAATAGTAACTATAATGGGTTTAATTAACTATGTGGCATTGATGTAATTAGTTATTCTGGTGATTATACTCCTTTAATAAAAGCGCTTCATTTGAGATGCATTGGTGTTCTGCAGTGGCCGAGCCCTACACCTATATTTCATAACTGTCTAGACAGTGGAACTGTGTGAATATTTTACCAACAGCCCTTGAGAGAGGTTAGCTTGCATGGCTTAAGGTAATTGGGAACTAATGATTTTGCCCCTGGTTTCAGGCTCTTGCAGCAGAAAGCAGAGACGCTGTGGGGGAGGGGTGGCCGTTCATTTTGTGTACACTGAAAGGGAGGGGGAAGGGCTGTGTTTTGCAAACCATATGCTCTTAGGAACTATTTCTCTTGAAGCTAGCAATCAGAGAGACAGTATCACCAGAGGGAATTGGGGGTGTTTAATCTATGGGTGGACTGCATACATACATTTCAATCAATGTACACAGTGTATAGAGACATATGCTCATATTAACAGGAATCCTGACTGTACACATGTCTGTTAAGAAACATGCAGTACATTTCGGTATTAAAAGTAGATCACTGCTTAGATTTGGTCAGCAGGTGACTGGCAATGTCCCTTTCACACGGCTCAGTAGACAATGAAGTCAGGCTGTATGGAAAAAAATAGGGCAAATATAAAAGAAGAAACATAATGCAAAAATTACCATATGAAAATGTCAATAATAATGTCACAAGAAACCCCAAAGAAGAGAACAAAAGCAAAAAGATTATCTAGCTGTGGCCTGCCCCATCCACAGCAAACATGATGTCTGAACCCCCTTAGTTTCCTCACTATTCAAACTTGGGTAATGGAAGGGGAGGGGGGAAGGATGGGGATGGGAACAGAATGGTGTGGACAGAAAGGGGGTTTAGAAACTAGCTGAAGTAGATGCTGCTGAGAAATAATAGGCTCTGCAGATGATCTCTTTCACAGGTAGAAGTGCTCTTTCTTTTCCAGTCTGCTTTCTTTGACTCTCCTTCTTTTTTCAAAGCTATGCTTTCCCTGTCACCTCTTCCAGCAGCTCTTTATCCTGCAGAACTGTGTACCCTCCCATCCACATCTCTCCCGCTTTCCGCTTTCTCCCTGTCTAGAGACACACACTGAAATCACTGCAGGCATTTGACTGCTTCATACAGCATGGCAAGGAACACTGTGGGTCATTCTAACAGCCAAACCCATAAACAAGCACCACTGAAAAACCAAACAAATGGAGAAGAAGTGCCTCAGTGGAGGTACCTGCCAACAAGACTTGTTCCTTTGCCACGAGGGATGCTCCGGCAAAAGCCTCCATCCCTCATTAAATCAATAAAATCAAGTGTCCTTTATTTTAATCCTCTGCACTGTAATCCAGTAGCAAGGAGAGGGGCCCAGGCTTTTCATCTCATTGTTTCAAAACAGATCGTTTGGTTGGAATTGACAAAAGGTTCATTCCTTTACCTTTGTGGAAATGTCAGTAAAAAGGCAGGTGCTGGGCATTCGGACTCTTTTGCTTAGTAGAAGGAAAAAA
>NW_012119376.1:5420542-5429872 GCF_000951035.1 Colobus angolensis palliatus | reverse complement strand
ACAGGCTAACTACATGTACCAAAGCTTTCTAAGACATTTTGTTTAGCTTGATATTGTGCAGCAGTGAGAAGAGAGGTGGAATCTATTGTGTGCCAGCTGCATGAATCACCGGATTGAAGTCTAACAGCCTCAGATCCTCTTTTATACAGTAGAGGGGAGATTAAAGCAGGGAGCTCATATGTCACAAAATAGAGGTACAATGCAGTTCTGGCTTGCTTAGTGCACTTAGCTGGTGTTGGATCCAAATTTAGCCAAAGGGAAAGAACGTGCGCTGCTATCAGCCAGGGAGGTGACAAATGTTGAGCTGTAATGTCCAAAATTCCTTTTCTGTTTCCAAAATGTCATCTCTCCTTTGTCAGCTTCATTATGATTGAATCTATGTATAGTCACAGACCAACTGGAAACAAACAAAAACACCCAAACCCTAGATAAATTATTCCACACCTGCATCTTCCTAAGCTGTGTAATTGATACAGAGCATAGGGAAGTTTTGTATCTGGGACTGTAAACCACATTTATCTAATATATATTTGTCGAGTGCTATGGTAAGTGCATTCTAGAAGCTGAAAGGGATATACAAGGAATCTAATATATATTCTTCTACTCTCCAAAATCTGGCAGACTTCTTAAAGAGATAAGATAGACAGACAGACAGATAGACACAACCATATACACACCCTTTCAGGAAAAAAGGCTGTGGGGCATTTTGTTAAATGTGGGAAGATGAAAAGTGCTATAGAAATCAGAAGAGTGAACTTTTAGTTGAAACTTAAAAAAAAAAAAAAGAATAGAGAGTGTTTGCAGTACTCAGTGCTTTTTGGAATCTTATATGCCCTGCATCATGGAGCATTGCGTATTTATATTTGTATCATTTCAATTTAATAGGTAAAGAAACTGAAGCCCAGAGAGGTAAGTAACTTTCCCAGAGTCATGCAGTTAATAAGAGACAGAGCAGGAATTTAAACTTACAACCTATTACTGTTTTTTTTGTTTTGTTTTGTTTTTATTTTTGTTTGTTTGTTTTTTGAGAGAGAGGGTTTGACTCTGTCATCCCAGCTAGAGTGCAGTGGCACGATATTGGCTTATGGTGGCCTCAACTTCCTGGGCTCAGGTGATCCTCCTGCCTTAGCCCCGCAAAGTAGCTGGAACTAGAGGTATACACCACCACTTTAGGCTAATTTTTGTGTTTTTTTGTAGGGGTGGGGTCTCCACATATTGCCCAGGTTGATCTTGAATTCCTGAGCTCAAGCAATCTGCCCCTGTCAACCTCCCAAAGTGCTGGGATTACAGGCGTGAACCACCAAGCACAGCCCCCAACTATAATACGACTTAAACTACATCTGCAACTCTCTTGGCAAAAGGCTGTAGACATGAGTCTACAATTTGTCTCTGAGGCCCAGTCCAATGTCTTTCTGACAGTTCCCACTGGCTTTCTTGCCTTCATGTGGGCCTTCACCATTGATTCCTAAGATCTACCAAATTTTTACTGTGTTTTCTGCACCTATCACACCTCTACTATCTGCTTTTCTTTTTGCTTCATGGAGAAAACTTCAAGGAAGATGGAGAGCCATGTAGCCCTGGCCATCTACACCATCAAGGACTCCAATTACACCTGAGTGGTCACATCTGCTTGCTGACTGTGCTAGTCATCTCTTTTTGAGACTTCCAGGAGCCATTCCAGGCATTCTCTGTTTTCAAGCCCTCAATGCAACTGGTAAATGATCGCATATCTTAATAAGAACATCTGACATGTGATACCTCATCTTCACCTTAATAACAACTTCCAGCTCGCGTCTTGGCACTCCCTCGGTACCCTACCCAGAGAGGTCAGTAACTTGCCCAGAGTCACACAGTTAATAAGAGGCAGGGCAATACTTGAGACTTTGCCAGAAGAGCTGCCCCTCTCCAGCTTTTTCACAGTAAGTGGTGGGATCACTGACGATTGACTTTGGAGTTCTTGTCCTTTTTTGCCCTCAAGATTTCCCCCACTCTATTTCTGAAGCTCTAGGTCTGTATACCACTGCTACAATCCTTATTCAAAATCTGAACTCAGAGAAGACCTGATAAACACAGCATTGTAAAAACCTTTAAAAAGACTCAGTATTTTTCTCAGTATAAGAGCTTTTAGTATTTGTTTAATAGGAGAACAAATCCACCTGCCAAAGGACACATTTATGATTGTGGGGCATCAGACACCACTGTAAATGACTAAGATATTTGGGGGCAATGGTACTCAAAGCACATGATCTCACAGAGTAGGTCACCTCCTCTGTCAACATATACATGGACAGCCTGCCCCGATGATCACCACAGGGATAAATCTTCAACCTGAAGAGCTTTTTCCATTCCTTTTAGCTCAAGAAAGACGTCTTCTCATTTTTATCTGGCACTTTCTCTGGCTTTTAAAAAGATCTCTAGTTCTCCACTCTACACGAATACCTCCCTTTGCCTTCACTTCAATGATGCACAGGTTCACAAAACTTGATAATCCTTCATCTGATTCTGGTGCAAATTCTAACAATTCTGTTTATTTCCTCTCTTTTACTGTCCACACTTTGAAATGCATATTTTAAATACCCTATTTCTCCATCTCTCAATGCCTGCTCATTCCTTAAAAGTTTGACTAACTTCAAATCAGCAAAACTTGGGAAAATCTACTAAGTCCTTATTCTTCTCTATGTCTCAAAAATTTAACTCTTTTAACAATCTTGTCTTCTAGAATAATTATTCTTGATCCTACCAAACCCTCACCCCACTTTAAAACTAATTCTTAGAATGCTGCCGTATCATGTTGAAATAAATGCATTGGTGATATAATTGTCCTACTCACACAGTTTTAATAACTCGGCATAATACTTTATATACAAATGGATTAAAGTAATTTATGATAAAATAATATGCATCAATGCGTAGAATCATCATTAATATGATACAAAATGCAGATTGATACAACTGTGATTCAAATACCATGAACAGCACTATTATAAGAAATGTCAATTTTTGGACTTTTAAACAAGTTTGGTAAAGATTCAAACCAAGCAAACTAAAGAACTACATAACAGTTGCATTTCTGGAAAATTTGGTATATTTAATAACATGTAAAAATATTTGGATGTTTATGAATAAGGTCCTAGACTAAAGTCATTTTAAACAGATCTTTTTACATGTATGAATGTCCATGAGTCATTCAAAAGTTTGTTTTGCTGCAAAACAATTCTTCTACATGTGGGACTGTCTGATATACTGCAAGATGTCTAGCATCCTTTCCTACTTCCCCAACACGAAATGTAAAACTGTCTTCCAGTATTGCTGTCAACCAAAAATTTCTAAAATACCTCTTAGTGGGTGGTGGTGAAGTACCTCTTGAAAACTGCTATTCCGTATTAGCTCAACTTTAGCCCAAGTGGCATTCCTGTCTTCATTCCTGCATTCCTGATCCATCTTTTTCCTTTGGTGAGTTCTTGTCCCCTTTCTTCTAGGTAATTTTAATTGTAGACCTTCTTCAAGTCATGCTCCTTGGACATCTATTACTCTCTTTATCTTTCATTTTCATTGAGGCATGATGTATATACAATACAATTTACCTTTTTTTCCCTAAGTAGATTGTTTATTTTCTTATTATTTAGTTGTATAATTTTTTAATATATACTTGATATGTCATTTGTGAGGTACATGTTTTGAAAATATTTTCTCCCAGATGGTGGCTTGTCCATTTCTATTCTTAATGATATACATTTTTTTAAATTTTATTTTTAATTTTTAACTTAGGTTCTGGGGTACATGAGCAGGTTTGTTTTATAGGTAAATTGTATATCATGAGGGTTTGGTGTACAATTTTGTCACCCAAAAAAGAGAAAGGAAGAAAGGAGAGAGGGAAGAGAAGAAGAAAAGATAGACAAAAAAAAATTTTTTTTTGAAATGGAGTCTAGCTCTGTCGCCCAGGCTGGAATGCAGTGGTGCCATCTCAGCTCACTGCAAGCGCCACCTCCTGGGTTCAAGCTATTCTCCTGCCTCAGCCTCTCAAGTAGCTGGGACTACAGGTGCCTGCCACCATGCCCGGCTAATTTTTTCTATTTTAAATAGAGACAGGGTTTCACCATGTTAGCAGGATGGTCTCGATCTCCTGACCTCGTGATCCACCCACCTTGGCCTCCCAAAGTGCTGGGATTACAAGAGTGAGCCACCGCGCCCAGCCTACAATTTACCATTTTTAAGTGTACAACACATACTTCAGTGCATGCAGCCATTTAACCCTCACCAACCAGAGTTATGATGTAGAGTACTCCCAACGCTTTGGTTTCCTCTGCCTCTTTCCACTCAATCTCCTCCCCACAAATCTAACCCCTTATAGATACTTATCATTTATCTGTGTCTAGAGTTTGACTTGTTCTAGAATTTCACGTAAGTGGAATCATACAGCATTTAGTGTTTTAGGTTTAGCTTTTTGAATTTAGCGTAATGTTTTAGATATTTATGGACATCATGAATGTAGCAGTAATATGTTTCTGAGTGGTAATTTGTTTATGAATAGTATTCCATTGTGTGATGTACCAAATTTGTTTATCCATTCACTTGCTAATGGGCACTGGAGTATTTGTAGTTTGGCCTACAACAAATAAAGATATTCTAAACAACTCAGAAATATATTTTCATTTCTGTTGGGTAACAGTACCCAGGAGAAGTATTGTTGGTGTATGTAATAAGCATATACTTTATACCATAAGAAATGGCTAAAATATTTTCCAAAGTGTATGTACCATTTTGCATTAACACCAGCAATTTCTGAGCTTTAGTTACTCTACGTCTTTACCACCTTGTTAGTCTATTTTAGTCATTCTTGTGGGTTCTTACTGGTATTTCATGATAGCATTAATCTGCATTTTTCTAATGACTACTGATGTTGAGCATCACTTCATATGCATATTTTCAATTTATATAATTTTTTGGGATGTGTCTGTTCAAATTTTTGTCTATTTGCTAAGAGATTGTTTATTTTATTTAGTTGCATAATTTTTAAATATATACTTGATATGTCATTTCTGAAGTACATGTTTTGAAAATATTCTCCCAGATGGTGGCTTGTCCATTTCTATTTTTAATGATATCTTTTTTTATTTTTATTTTTAACTTAGGTTTAGGGGTACACGAGCAGGTTTGTTTTACAGGTAAATTGCATATCATAGGGGTTTGGTGTACAATTTTGTCACCTAGTTAATCAGCATAATACCTGATAGGTAATTTTTTTATCTTCACCCTCCTCCCACCCTCTACGCTCCAGTAGGTTCCACTGTCTGTTGTTCCCTTTTTGTGTACATGTGTATGCAAGGTTTAGCTCCCACTTATAAGTGAGAACACGTAATATTTGGTTTTCTGTTCCTGTGTTAGTTTTTAATGGCCTCCAATCTATGTTGCTGCAAAGGACATAATATTATTCTTTTTCATGGCTGTGTAGTCTTCAATGGTGCATTTGTACCACATTTTCTTTATCCAGTCTACTACTGATGGGCATCTAGGTTGACTCTATGTCTTTGCTATTGTGAATAGTGCTGTGATGGACATATGCATGTATATGTTTTTATGACAGAATTATTTATATCTCTTTGATATACCTAATAATGAGATTGCTGGGTTGAATGACAATTCTGTTTTAAGTTCTTTGAAAAATCAGCAAATTGCTTTCCACAATGACTGAACTAATTTACAATCTGCATTAGTAGTATGTAAGTCATCTTTTTTCTCTGCGACCTTGCCAAAATCTATTACTTTTTGATTTTTTAATAAGAGCCATTCCAACTGGTGTGAGATGGAATCTCATTGTGGTTTTGATTTTCAGTTCTCTGATTATTAGTGATGTTGAACATTTTGTCATATCCTTGTTGGCCATATGTATGTCTTCTTTTGAAAAGTATGTGTTCATGTCCTTTGCTCAGTTTTTAATGGATTTTTTTTTTTTTTTTTTTGCTTGTAAATTTGCTTTAGTTCCTTATAGATGTTGGACATTATATCTTTGTGGGATGCATAGTTTTCAAATATTTTCTCCCATTCTGTAGATTGTCTATTTACTCTGGTAATAGTTCCTTTTGTTTTGCAGAAGCTGTTAAGTTTAATTAGGTCTCTTTTGTCAATTTTTGTTTTTGTTGCAATTGCTTTTGGCGTTTTTGTCACAAAATCTTTTACTAGGCCTAAGTACGGAATAGTATCCCCTAGGTTATCCTCCAGAATTTTTATAGTTTTAGGCTTTACATTTAAGTCATTAATCCATCTTGAGTTGATTTTTGTATATAGTATAAGAAAGGGGTCCAGTTTCAATCTTCTACAACTAGCTAGGTAGTTATCTCAGCACCATTTATTGAATAGGGAGTTTTTCACCATTGCTTATTTTTGTCAACTTTGTCACAGATAAGATGGGCATAGATATGTGTCCTTATTTCTGGGCTCTCTATTCTGTTTCACTGGTCTATGTGCCTGTTTTTGGACAGCATCATGCTGTTTTGGTTACTGTAGCCCTGTAGTGTAGTTTGAAGTTGGGTAATGTTATGCCTTCAGCTTTGTTCCTTTTGCTTCAGTTTGCCTTGGCTATTTGGGCCTTTTTTGTTGTTTTTGTTCCATATTAATTTTAAAATAGTTTTTTTTCTAGTTCTCTGAGTAATGTCATTGGTGGTTTGATAAAAATAGCATTGAATCTGTCGATTGCTTTGGGCAATATGGGCATTTTAATGGTACTGATTCTTCCTATCCGTGGACAAGGAATGTTTTTTCATTTGTTTGTGTCATCTATGATTTCTTTGAACAGTGTTTTGTAATAGTCTGAGTTATGTTGTAGACATGTTTCATTTCCCTGGTTAGCTGGATTCCTCGGTATTTTATTATTTTTGTGGCTATTGTGAAGAGATTGCATCCTTGATTTGGCTCTCAGCTTGGATATTCTTGGTGTACAGCAATGCTACTGGTTTTTGTACATTGATTTTGTATTCTAAAACTTCGCTGAGGTTCTTTATCAGATCTCAGAGCTCTTAGGCAGAGACTATGGGGTGTTTTAGGTATAGGATCATATTGTCTGCAAACAGAGATATTTGGACTTCCACTCTTCCTGTTTGGATGCCTTTTATTTGTTTTTCTTGCCTGATTGCTCCAGCTAAGACTTTCAGTATTATGGTGAATGGGAGTGCTGAGAGTGAGCATTCTTGTTTTGTGCTGGTTCTCAAAGGGAATGCTTCTAACCTTTGCCAATTCAGTAGGGTGGTGGTTGTGAGTCTGTCATAGATGAATGTCTCTTCTTATTTGTAGGTATGTTTTTTCAAGGCCTATTTTTGAAGGTTTTTTAACATGAAGAGATGATCAATTTTATCAAAAGCCTTTTCTGCATGTATTGAGATAATCATGTGGTTTTTGTTTATAGTTCTGCTTATGCAGTGAATCACATTTACTGATTTGCATATGTTGAACCAACCTTGCATCCCAGGGATGAAACCTACTTGATTATGGTGGATTAGTTTTTTGGTCTTCTGTTGGATTTGGTTTGCTAATATTTTGCTGAGGTTTTTGCATCTATACTCATCCAAGATCTTGGCCTGGAGTTTTCTTTTTTTTAATTGTGTTTTTGCCAGGTTTTGGTATGACGATGGACCTCATAAGATGAATTAGGGAGAAGTCCCTCTTCTTTAATTTTTAAATAGTTTCAGTAGGAATGGTACCAACTCTTCTTTATACATCTTGTAGAATTTGCCTGTGAATGCATCTGCGTCCTGGATTTTTTTTTAAGTTGGTAAGCTTTTTATTAATGATTCAATTTTGAAATCATTATTGGTTTCTTCAGGGATTCAGTTTCTTCCTTGTTCAATCTTGGGAGGTTGTATGCTTCCAGGAAT
The DNA here is from genome assembly GCF_000951035.1 of Colobus angolensis palliatus. Lineage (NCBI taxonomy): Eukaryota > Metazoa > Chordata > Mammalia > Primates > Cercopithecidae > Colobus > Colobus angolensis. Next base: position 5,422,004 of record NW_012119376.1, on the reverse strand, counting down.
TTATCCATTTCTTCTAGGCTTCCTAGTTTGTGTGCATAGATGTGTTCATAGCAGCTTCTGATGGTTTTATGTATTTCTGTGGGGTCAGTGGTAATGTTCCCTTTGTCATTTCTGTGTGTGTTTATTTGGATTGCCTCTCTATTTTTCTTTATTAGTCTAGTTAGTGGTCTATTATTCTTGTTTATTCTTTCAAAAATCCAACTCCTAAATTTGTTGATCTATTGTATGGGTTTTTTTTTTTCACTTTTATTTTAGGTTTGGGGGTATACATAAAAGTTTGTTACATAGGTGAACTCATATCATGGGGGTTACTTGTACAGATTATTTTATCACCCAGGTGATGCTCCTCTCCCTCCTGTCTCCCTCTACCCTAAAGTAGACTCTAGTGTCTGTTGTCCCCTTCTTTGCATTCATAATTGCTCATCATTTGGTTCCCACTTATATGTGAGAACATGCAGTATTTGGTTTTCTCTTCCTGCATTAGTGAGCTAAGGATGATAGCCTCCAGGGCCATCCATATTCCTGTAAGGGACATGCTCTTGTTCTTTTTTATGACTTCATAGTATTCTGTATGTAGTATCTGTACCACATTTTTTAAATCCAGTCTGTCATTGATGGGCATTTAGATTGAGTCCATGTCTTTGTCATTGTGAATAGTGGTGCAATGAACATTCACATGCATGCGTCTTTATGGTACAATGATTTATATTCCTCTGGGTATATAGCCAGTAATGGGATTGTTGGTTCTGCTTTTAGCTTTTAAAATAATCACTATATTACTTTCTACAATGATTGAACTAATTTACACTCCCACCAATAGTGTATACGTGTACTCTTTCCTCTGGAACCACACCAGCATCTGTTATTTTTTGACTTTGTACGAAGATACAAACACTGATGTGTTTAATACTGTCAGTGGGGTGTTGCAGTCTCATACTATTATTGTGTGATTATCTAAGACTCTTCGTAGATCTCTAAGAATTCAATGTATGAATCTGGGTGCTTCTGTCTTGGGTGCATATATATTTAGCACAGTTAGGTCTTCTTGTTGAATTGAATCCTTTACCATTATGTAGTATCCTTCTTTGTTCTATTTGATCATTGTTGGTTTAAAGTCCATTTTTCTTGAAGTTAGAATAGCAACCCCTGCTTTTCTCTGTCTTCTGTTTGCTTGGTAGATTTTTTTTTTTTCATCCCTTTACTTTCAGCCTATGGGTGTCACTGCAAGTAAGATGGGTTTCTTGAAGACAGCATACAATTGGTTTTGCTTCTTTATTCAACTTGCCACTCTGCCTTTTAATTGAGGAATGAAGACCATTTACATTCAAGGTTAATATTGATATGTACAGATTTGGTGCTGTCATTGTGTTGTTACCTGATTATTATTATTATTATTTTTTAATTTTTATTTTTTATTTTATTATTTTATTTTTTATTTTTATTATACTTTAAGTTCTAGGGT
>NW_012119376.1:5370657-5414442 GCF_000951035.1 Colobus angolensis palliatus | reverse complement strand
AGCAGCTGACCAGCACCGATTGTCCGACACTCCCTAGTGAGATGACCCCAGTACCTCAGTTGAAAATGCAGAAATCACCGGTCTTCTGTGTCGCTCGTGGTGGGGTTGGAGACTGGAGCTGTTCCTATTCAGCCATCCTTCAGCTTTTTATCCCACACATATATTCTTGTATCATCTCAGGCCGCCGCCTCACAGCCTTCGCTCCTCGCCACGGCGCCTGGGCCAACTGGAGCGCCTGTTACCTGATTATTATGCAGACTTGACTGTGTGGTTTCTTTGTAGTGTCAATGTACTTAAGTGTGTTTTTGTGACCAGTAACAACTTTTCCTTTCCATATTTAGCACTGCCTTAAGTACCTCTTGTAAGGCAGGTCTGGTGGTGACAAATTCCCTGAGCATTTGCTTGTCTGAAAGGAGGTTATTTCTCCTTCACTTATGAAGCTTAGTTTGGTGGGAAATGGAAATCTTGATTGTCAGTTTTTTCTTTAAGAATGCTGAATACAGCCCCCCAATCTCTTCTGGCTTGTAGGGTTTCTGCTGAAAGTTCTGCTATTAGCCTGATATGAATCTCTTTATAGGTGACCTGCTCCTTCTCTCTAGCTGCCTTTGACAGTTTTTCTTTCATTCTGACCTTGGAGAACCTGATGACTATATATCTTGAGGATGGTCATCAGTATAGTATCTTGCAGGGGTTCTCTGCTTTTCCTGAATTTGGATGTTGACCCCTCTAGTGAGGGAGGGGAAATTTTCATGGACAACATCCTCAATTATGTTTCCCAAGTTGCTTACTTTCTTATCCTGTCTTTTAGGGACACCAGTGAGTTGTAGATTTGGTAGAATCCCATATTTCTTGAAGGCCTTGCTCATTCTTCTTTATTCTTTTTTTAAAATTTTTGTCTGACTTATTTCAGAGAACCAGTCTTCAGACTCTGAAATTCTTTCCTTAGCTTGGTCAAGTTAGCTGTTAATACTTATAATTGTATTCTGAAATTCTTGAAGTGAGTTTTTCAGCTCTATAAGATCAGTTTGGGTTTTTCTTAAAGTTGCCATTTCATCTTCCATCTTCTGTACCATTTCATTATATTTCTTAGATTCCTTTGATTGGGTTTTGACTTTCTTCTGAATCTCCATGATCTTTGTTTCTATCTGTATTCTGAATTCTATGTCTGCCATTTCAGCCACTTCAGGCTAGTTAAGAACGATTACAGGAGAACTAGTGTGGTCACTTGGAGGTGAAAATACACGCTGACTTTTTGAGTCACCAGAGTTCTTCTGCTGATTCTTTCTCATCTGTGTGGGATATTTTTCCTTCAATCTTTGAAGTTTCTGTATTTTCTATGTTTTTTTTTTTTCTTTTATCTTCTTTAATGCCCTTGGGAATCTGATTGTGTTATAAGGTGAGTTCAGTCAACTGGATTTGTTTCTGGAAGATTTTGGGGGGCCAAGGCTCCTGGACTGCATATTCTAACTCTGGGGTTGGGGGCTAGTACTTTCAGCTTTGTTCTCTGGTCCCTCAAGACTAGGAAACTGCTGTGCTGGAGGGGCCAATGTGTTCACTCTCTGCTTGCCACAACACTCCGACGGGTGGTGCCAACCAAAGTGCTTCATCAGGGCAGTGGGAGTGGGATCCGTAATTGTTTTCACGTGGCAGCACAGAAGAATGCACCTGCACTTGCTCAGGTGGAGTGTCGTTGGGAGTGAGGTTGTGGCATTCCTGCATGTACTCATGCTGGTGGTGGTAGTAGAAAGGTAGTGTGGGACACTGGCAGATATGAGGTTGCTGGCTTCTGTGCATGTGTTCACATCAGCAGTGGTGGCAGGGCTGATGGTGTTCATGTGCAGGATGGCAGCAGTGGTGGTGTCAGCATGGGGCAGGCAGAGTTGCTGGCATCCATGAGTGTGTTTGCAGTGGTGGCCGTAATGGCATGGGGAAGCAGGGTTGCTGGTATATATGCACATATTTACACTGGCAATGATGACTCAGCTGGGTGCCTTCATGTCAGTGGAGGCGGATGGTGGGGTGTGCTTATGCTGGCAACGGTGGCACTGTGGGGTGTGTGTGCACATGTGTACCAGCAGGAGAGGGTAGGTAAAATCCCCCTGTACACACACACTGGGAAAGTACTGGGAATTGGCCATGGGTGAGTGTGCCCCAGCAAAATGGTGCAGGGGAAGCTGCATTTGGGAGAGGGTGCAGGTAGGTTGGTGTGCGTGGCAGGGGCCTCTCTGCTGTAGCTCTCCAATGGTCAGGCATGGTCCACTGGTGAAGGAGCTGTGATGAGGGCTCCTGGGAAAGCACCCTGTTTCAGCGTCTGAGGCTGTACTGCAAGTTGGCATGGCCACGCTGGGACCCTAGAAGAGGCCAACAGAGAGGGTGCCCTCATCTCACAGGCAAGACCACCTTGCTCTGCGCAAGTCCAACAGTAAAGACAAGGCTCAGGTCTCCTAGAAGAGCGTGGTGAGCCTGGGGAGATGGGCATCCTTGATTGTGCTCCACTGCAGACATTCCTGCGTCGGTAACTCTGGGCTCTGCGCAGGCTGGAGTCCTGCCCCTACTTCCGCTTTAAGCATCTCACTCTGCCAGCTCAAGTGTCCATGGAGTCTCCTGCTTCCAGGATTCTGGAGGTCCACAGTGAAAGCAGGACACACCTCACCTGTTCAATTCACCCCTTCCCAGGAGTCACTGTGTGGGGGTTGAGAATGAGTCCTGGTGCTTGGTAGCCCTGTGCAGGGTTCCCAGCTTCCTTCCTTTTCAGTCTAGCATCTGCATCCTCCCTCTGTCTACTCTCAATGCCTTCCTTTTGAAGATCTGCTGGGAGCGTTCCAGTCATCCTAATGTCCTGGTCTCTTGGTGGCAGATATTTCTCCTGGCTGTGTCTTGATGGCCATGTTGGCTGAAATCCCCTTTTTGTGTATCTTATGGTATCTTTGAAGGAATAAATGTTTTCATGTTGATGAAGCCCTAGTTATCAATTTGTTTTCTTTTTATGCTTCATGGTTTTTGTATCTTATATGAAATTTTTGTCTACCACAAGGTCACAAAGGTTTTCTTATATATTTTCTAGGAGTTTTATCATTTTAGCTCTTACATTTAGGTTTATTATCCCTTTTGAGTTGATTTTTTAATGATATGGGTTAAATATTGAAATTGTTGTGATTGTGTTTATGTCTGTTCATGTATGGATAGACAACTATCATAAAGATTCTTCTTTCTCACATTGAGTTACCTTGGCACTTTTGTGAAAAATCATTTGACCCTATAGATCTACTTCCAGACTTTAATTTAGTCCCACTGGTCTATGTGTCTAGCATTAGTCAACACCACAGTCTCTTACTTCCTGTAGCCTTATAGTAAGACTTGAAGTTAGGTAGTGTGAGTCTCCAATTTCATTCTCTTATATAAATTTTGGAATTGACTTGCCATTTTCTACAAAATATTCAGCATTGATTCTACTGAACAATTTGAAGAGAACTGACATTAAACAATTTCAAGTTTTCCAATCCATGAGCATATTATATCTCTGCATTTATTTAGGCCTTGAAAATTTTCCTTTAGCAATTACAAGTTTCAGCATACATATGTTTCCATGTATTTTGGTAAATAAGTTTTCTAAATATTCATGATGATGGGCACTATAGTAGTAAATAGTAATTTTTAAAATTTCATTTTGTAATTCCTGGTTGTCAGTACATAGGAATACAAGTGATTTTTGTGTGTCGATTTTGTGTCACACAGCCTTAATAAATTACTTATTTGTTCTAGGGGATTTTTAAAAATAAAAGTTTGAAGGTTTTCTGTAGAAACAATTGGGTCATTTGTGAATAAAGAAAATCTTGTGTCTTTCTTTCCAATCTGTAGACTGTTTATTTCGTTTTCTGACTTTGTCTCATTGGTTAAGACTTCCAATAGTGAATGTTGAACAGATGTGGTAAGGACAAATACCTTTGACCTGTTCCTGGTAATAGGAAGAAAACATTCATCTTTTTGCAACTGAGTATGATTTAACTGAAAGTTTTTCATAGATGCCATTAATTAACTTGAATAGTAATTTACAGATAGCTTGTAAGTCAGAAACGGATGTTGAATTTTATCAAATGCTTTTTCTGCATCTATTGAGATGATTATATAGTTTTATTTTCTATATATGCCCTTGGATTACATTTAGTAAAATATTGTTAAAGATTTTTCATCTGTGTTCACTAGGGAGGGTAGTCTGATGTTTTCTTTATTTGAACATGTTACTATGTTGGTGACAGAATAATACTGGCCTCACAAAATGAAACTTCCTCTTTTGTTTTCTGGAAGTTTGCACAGAATTGGTATTAATTCTTCTCTAAATATTTTGTACAATTCCACAGTCAAATCACCGGGGTCCAGTGTTTTATTTTCTGAAATGTTATGAACTGACAGTTCAATTTCTTTAAAAGACATAAGGCTACACAAGTTACTGATTATTTTCTCAACTGAGCTTTGGTAGTTTGTGTCTTTTAAGACCTTTTGCAAATTGATTGGTTTGATATTGTTCATATTATTATTTTAATTCCATTTCCATGTTTGTTGGATCTGTAGTAATATCTTTTTCTTCTTTTATGATAAGGGTAGTTTGTGTTATTTTTTCCCCTGATTTGCATTGCTCGAGGGCTATTAATTTTATTGATATTTTCAAAGAACCAGTTTTTTATTTCTTTGGTTTTGTTTACTTTTTCTATCATTTTCCTATATTTTAAATTTTTTCTTTTGTTTTTAATCATTTCCTTTCTTCTGCTTTCTTTTGTATAAACTTATTTTTCTTTTTCTGGTTTCTTACAATAGAAGCTAAACTCTCTGATTTGAGAAATCTCATCTCTTCTAATGTAAGCTTCTAATGCCATAAATTTCTCTCTGCTGAGAATGAATGCTGTTGCTTTATCTACATCCCACAAAATGTTTTTTTTTTTTTGAGGCGGAGTCTCGCTCTGTCGCCCGGGCTGGAGTACTGTGGCCGGATCTCAGCTCACTGCAAGCTCTGCCTGCCGGGTTCACGCCATTCTCCTGCCTCAGCCTCCCAAGTAGCTGGGACTACAGGCGCCTGCCACCTCGCCCGGCTAGCTTTTGTATTTTTTAGTAGAGACAGGGTTTCACCGTGTTAGCCAGGATGGTCTCGATCTCCTGACCTCGTGATCCGCCCGTCTCGGCCTCCCAAAGTGCTGGGATTACAGGCTTGAGCCACCGCGCCTGGCCTACATCCCACAAAATGTTGCATGTATTTTTAATTTGCACTGAGATCAAGATATACTCACATTTCTCTTATATTTGTATTGGCTCATGAAGTATTTAGAAGCATTTATTTTTATATTGCCATATATTTGTAGGTTTCTTCCAGTTATATTTCTATTATTGACTTTTGTAATTCCATTGTAGTCAGAGAATTTAATTGGCATAACTTCAATTATGTTAAATATATTGATAATTGCCTTATGGACCCAAACATATATTGTGAATTTTCCATTTGCACATGAAAAGAATATGTATTCTCTTATTTGGTGGCATGTATATAAATATCCTGTAAGCTAAGTAGTTCTATAATGCTTTTCTAGTCTCTTCAATTATTACTGAGTTTTTGTTTTACTTCTTCTATTGATTATTGGGAACAAAATATTGATCTCACAATGATACTTCTGAATTTGCCTATTTTTCTTTAAATTTGCTTCTTTTTTGTATTTAGAAACTGTTCAAAATTTAAGATTATCATGTTCCCTTCATTATTATAAATTATTTCTCTTTATTCCTAGTGATTCCTTTGTTCTGAAATTTTTGTTTGATACTAATTTAGCCATTCAATTTCCTTTTGATTAGTGTTTGTATTGTATAGTATACCTTTTCCTTGCTTTTAAGTTTAACTTATATGTGTATACTAAAGTAGGCTTTTATAAACAGCATATGGTTGAGTCTTGCTTTTTAAATCCTATCTGATACATTTGCCTTTCAATTGGCATATTTGGACCATATTATTTCATGCATTTATCAAGATAATTGGACTTAATCCATTTTACCGTTTGTCCCTTTTTCTACTTTTGCTCTCTTCTATTGGATTGATTATTTTTATGAATTTTGTAAATATCCAGATTTGGCTCATTAGACCTATTTCTGCCTGAATAACTAAAACATATATCTTTACTATACTTCTGGAAATTAATTATGTCCATTTTTGCTTGTATGGAAAGCCTTTTCATTTTTTTGAGACAGAGTCTCGCTCTGTCACCCAGGCTGGAGTGGAGTACAGTGGCGTGATTTCGGCTCACTGCAACCTCTGCCTTTTGGGTTCAAGCGATTCTCTTGCCTCAGCCTTCACAGTAGCTGGGATTACAGGTGTGTGCCACCAGGCCTGGCTAATTTTCATATTTTTAGTAGAGATGGGGTTTCGTCATGTTGGTCAGGTTGGTCTCAAACTCGTGCCCTCAGGTAATCCACCTGCCTAGGCCTCCCAAAATGCTGGGATTATGGGGTTTTACCATGTTGGTCAGGCTGGTCTCGAACTCCTGACCTCAAGTGATCAGCCTGCCTTGGACTCCCAAAATGCTGGAATTACAGGCGTGAGCCACTGTGCCTGGACAAAAAGCTTTTATTTTGTTGTTACTTTTGGATAATGTACTTGCTAGATATGGGATTCTATATTGACAGCTTATTTTTCCCCTTTGAATATTTTAATATTATGACTCCATTGTGCCCTTGGCAGTGTTGTTTTTGTGAGAAGTCTGTTGTCATTATTACATTTGTTCATCTGTACGTAATGTGTCTCTTCTTCTCTGGCTGCTCTTAGGATTTTCTCTTAATCACTTTTTTTTTTGGCAATTTGATTATAAATTTCTCTGGTATAGTCATTTTCATATTTCTTCTTGGTGTTCATTGATTCTTGGATTTGCGTAGCTATCAACTTTGAAAAAATTTTGGTCATTAGTTCTTAAAATAGTTTTCAAAGATTCCACCTCTGTTTCTAGTACACTATTTATATGTACGTTCATCTGCTTGACATTGTCCCTAAGTTACTACAGCACTTTAAAAAATATTTTTATTTTTTGGATACATTGTAGATATATATATTTATGGGGTCCATAAGATGTTTTGATATAGGTATGCAATGCCTAATAATCAAATCATGGAGAATCCCTTCAAGCATTTATGCTTTGTGTTACCAACAATCCAATTATACTCTTTTGTTTTTAAATGTACAATTAAATTATTATTGACTATAGTCACTCTGTTGTGTTATCGAAGAGTGAGATTTATTCATTCTTTCTATTTTTTTTTTTGGTACGCGTTAACTATCCCCACCTCCCCACACAGCCCCTAACCCAACCTTTCTCAACCTCTGGTAACCATCCATCTACTCCATGTACTCTCTATGTCCACAAGTTCAATTGTTTCTGATTTTTAGATCTCACAAATAAATGAGAGCATACAATATTTGTCTTTCTGTGCCTGGCTTATTTCACTTAACATAGTGATCTCCAGTTCCATCCACGTTGTTGCAAATAATTGGATCTTACTGATTTTTATGGCTGAACAGTGCTCCTGTATATGTACCACATTTTCTTTAACCATTCGTCTGTCGATGGACACTTAGGTTGCTTCCAAATCTTGGCTATTGTGAACAGTGCTGCAACAAACATGGGAGTGCAGATATCTCTTTGATATACTGATTTATTTTCTTTTGGGTATATATCTAGCAGTGGAATTGCTGGATGATATAGTAGCTCAACTTTCAGTTTTCTGAGAACCTCCAAAATGTTTTCCATAGTGGTTGTAGAAATTTACATTCCCATCAACAGCATATGAGGGTTCCTGTATTAGTCCATTTTCATGCTGCTGATAAAGACATACCTGAGACTGGGCACCTTACAAAAAAAGAAATTTAATGGGCTTACAGTTCCACGTGGCTGGGGAGGCCTCAAAATCATGGCGGAAGGCAAGGAAGAGCAAATCTCATCTTATGTAGATGGTGGCAGGCAGAAAGCTTGTGCAGGGAACCTCCTTTATATAAAACCATCAGGTCCTGTGAGACTTATTTACTATCACAAAACAGCACAGGAAAAACCTGCCCCCATGATTCACTTACCTCCCACTGGGTCCCTCCCACAACATATGGGAATTCAAGATGAGATTTGGGTGGGGACACAGCCAAACCATATCATTCCACTCCTGGCCCCTCCAAATCTCTTGTCCTCACATTTCAAAACCAATCATGCCTTCCCAACAGGCCCTCAAAGTCTTAACTCATTTCAACATTAACTCAAAAGTCTATATTCCAGAGTCTCATCTGAGACAAGGCAAGTCCTTTCTGCCTATGAGCCTGTAAAATCAAATGCAAGTCAGTTGTTTCCTAGATGCAATGGGGGTACAGGCATTGGGTAAATATAGTCATTTCAAATAGGTGAAATTGGCCAAAACAAAGGGGTTACAGACCCCATGAAAGTCCAAAATCCAACAGGGCAGTCAAATCTTAAAGCTCCAAAGTGATCTCCTTTGACTACATGTCTCACATCCAGGTCACACTGATGCAAGAGGTGGGTTCCCATGGTTTTGAGCAGCTCTGCCCCTGTGGCTTTACAGTGTACAGCCTCCCTCCCAGCTGCTTTCGTGGGCTGGTGCTGAGTGTCTGTAGCTTTTCCGGGTGCACAGTGCAAGCTGTAGGTGGATCTACCATTCTGGGGTTTGGAGGATGGTGGCCTTCCTCTCACAGCTCCACTGGTTAGTGCACCAGTAGGGACTCTGTGGGAGCTCTGACCCCAAATTTCCCTTTGCCCTGCCCTAGCAGAGGTTGTCCATGAGAGCCCCACCCCTGCAGCAAACTTCTCCCTGGACATCCAAGTGTTTCCACACATCCTTTGAAATCTAGGCAAATGTTCCCAAACCCCAGTTCTTGACTTCTGTGAACTTGAAGGCTCAACACCATGTGGAAGTTGCCAAAGCTTGGGGTTTGCACCCTCTGAAGTCACAGCCTGAGCTCTACATTGGCTCCTTTCAGCCACAACTGGAGCTGCTGGGATGCAAGGCACCATGTCCATAGGCTGCACACAGTATGGGGACCCCAGGTCCAGCCCGCAAAACTTCATTTTCCTCCTAGACCTCTAGGCCTGTGATGGGAAGGGCTGCTGTGAAGACCTCTGAAATGTCTTGGAGATATTTTACCATTGTCTTGGGAATTATCATTGGGCTCCTTGTTACTTATGCAAATTTCTGCAGCCCACTTGAATTTCTCCTCAGAAAAAAAGGATTTTCTTTTCTATCACATCAGGCTGCAAATTTTCCAAACTTTTGTGCTCTGCTTTCCTTATAAAACTGAATACTTTTAACATCACCCAAGTCACCTCTTGAATGCTTTGCTGCTTATAAATTTCTTCCACCAGATACCCTAATTCATCTCTCTCAAGTTCAAAGTTCCACAAATCTCTAGGGCAGGGGTAGAATGCCACCAGTCTCTTTGCTAAAACGTAACAAGTCACCTTTGTTCACATTCACAACAAGTTCATCTCCATTTGAGACCACCTCAACCTGGATTTCATTGTCCATATCATTATCAGCATTTTTGTCAAAGCCATTCAACAAATCTCTAGGGAGTTTAAAACTTTCCCACATTTTCCTGTCTTCTTCTGAGTCCTTCAAACTGTTTCAACCTCTGCCTGTTACCCAGTTCCAAAGTCACTTCCAATTTTTGGTATCTTCTCAGTAGCACCCCACTGTCAGTACCAATTTACTGTATTAATCTGTTTTCATGCTGCTGATAAAGACACACCTGAGACTGGGCAATTTACAAAAGAAAGAGGTTTAATGGACTTATAGTTCCACATGGCTGAGAAGGCCTTACAATCATGATGAAAGGCAAGGAGGAGAAAGTCACATCTTACGTGGATGGCAGCAGGCAATGAGAGAGCTTGTGTAGGGAAATTCCGTCTTATAAAACCGTCAGGTCTCATGAGACTTATTCACTATCACAAGAAAAGCAAGGGGAAGACCTCCCCCCATGATTCAATTACCTCCCACGGGGTCCCTCCCACAATGGGTATTCAAGATGAGATTTGGGTGGGGACAGAGCCAAACCATTTCCCTTTCTCCACATCCTCTGCAGCATTTGTTATTGCCCGTCTTTGGTTATAAGCCATTTTAACTGGGATGAGATGACATCTCATTTTAGTTTTGCTTTGCATCTCTCTGATGATCAATGATGTTAAGGACCTTTGCATATATGCCTGTTTGCCATTTGTATGTCTTCTTTTGAGAAATGTCCATTCAAATCTTTTGCCCATTTTTTTGATTGGATTATTAGATTTAATTTTCCCTAAATAGAAATATATATATAGTTGTTTGAGCCTCTTACATATTCTGGTTATTAATACCCTGTCACATTAGTTGTTTCCAGATATTTTCTACCATCCCATGAGTTGTCTCTTCACTTTGTTGATTGTTCCCTTTGCTGTATATAAGCTTTTTAACTTGATGTGATCCCGTTTTTGCTTTGATTGTCTTTGCTTGTGGGATATTGCTCAAGAAATTTTTGCCCAGACCAATGTCCTGGAAATTTCCCCCCAATGTTTTCTTGTAGTAGTTTCATAGTTTGAGGTCTTAAGTATTTATTCATTTTGATTTTATTACTGTATATGGTAAGAGATGGGGGTCTAGTTTCATTTTTCTGCATATGCATATCCAGTTTTCCCAGCACTATTTATTGAGGAGACTATCTTTTCCCTAGTGTATGCTTTTGGCACCTTTGTCAAAAATGAGTACCCTATAGGAAAATTGATTTGTTTCTGGCACCTCCATTCTGTTCCATTGGTCTATGTGTCTGTTTTTAGGCTAGTACCATGCTGTTTTGGTTACTATAGCTCTGTAGTACAATTTGAAGTCAGGTAATGTGATTCCTCCAGTTTTGTGAATTTTGCTAAGGATAACTGGCTATTCTGGATCTTTTCTGGGTCCATGAACATTTTAGAATTGTTTTTTCTTTTTCTGTGAAGAATGTCCTTGGTATTTTTATAGAGATTGCATTGAATATATAGATTCCTTTGGGCAGTATGGACATTTTAACAATATTGATTCTTCCAATCTATGAACATAGAACATTTTTCCATTTTTTTGGTATAATCTTCAATTTCTTTCGTCAATGTTTTATGGTTTTCATTATAGAGATCTTTAATTTCTTTGGTTAATTCCTAGGCATTTAATTTTATTTGTAACTATTGTATATGGGATTACTTTCTTGATACCTTTTTCAGATTGCTTATTGTTCATTGTTGGCATATAGAAATGCTAATGATTTTTTATGTTGATTTTGTATCCTGCAACTTTGTTAAATGTATTGGTTCTAATAGTTTTTAGATGGAATCCTTAGGCTTTTCCCAATGTAAGATCATATTATTAAAGCTCTTTTTAATGGCTTTTTAATTTTTTGATTTATTTTAGATACATTCTATTGCTACATCTTTCAACTTACTAATCATTTCTTTTACAGTATTTATGGTTAATCCTATTTTGTTTCTTTTTTTTTTAAAATTTTTTTTTTTTATTATACTTTAAGTTCTAGGGTACATGTGCATAAGGTGCAGGTTTGTTACATATGTATACTTGTGTCATGTTGGTGTGCTGCACCCATCAACTCGTCAGCACCCATCAATTCATCATTCCTATTTTGTTTCTTAACAATTTGAAATGTATTTTTTCACCTCTGGAAGCTTTAGCTTTATTTTAAAAAATCTCCATTTTGCATCTCATCACTTTCATGCTTTGCTCCTCTTTCTTTAATAAATGGAATAACATACATGGGTGGATATACATATATATGTGTGTGTATGTATATATGTATGGATATATGGATATACATATATATGTGTGTGTATGTATATATGTATGGATATATGGATATACATATATATGTGTGTGTATGTATATATGTATGGATATATGGATATACATATATATGTGTGTGTGTGTGTTTTATTTTAACTTCCTGTCCTTCCTGATCTATTAATTTTATTATCTGTGTCACATCTATGTATATTTTTGTAGATTTTTTTTTCACTTTTTGCCTCCTGATTCTGGGTTACATTTTCCTACCTTTTTTTCAGGTCTGGTAATTTTTGATTGATTATCAAATCTTGTGAACATTATGTTGATGGATGTTGCATGATTTTTTTTGTTTGTTTTGAACTTGTCCTGGTGAACATTTGCTTGGGGTCAACTAGCTTTTAGTCTTCCTTTTAAGTTTCTTGAAAAGGTGAGGTGTGATCTAGAATAGCCATTAATCTAAAGTAAATATGGTCCCACTACTAAGATAACCTCCTTTCAAGAACTGTACCCAGTGCTTTGTGACTTTCTACTTTGGATGGCAGAAATATAAAATATGCCCAGTTTTGTGGGAGCCCTAAGTGTTGCTCTTTTCCCATAGTTTTTTTCTTCAGATTTGGGTAGTTTCTGCTCATTTATATGCAGATCAGCACTCAGACTTGATTAATTCCCTAGTTGACTATCATATCATTTTACAGTTCTCTGAAGGGATCTTCTGCAGGTCTTTGGGACACTTTATCTTTGTCCCTCCTCTCTGATATTCTTCCCAATAAATTTCAGTGATTTTGGCTTCTTTGAACTATAGGTAGTGACATAAAATGTAAAAATCACTTAACTTGTTTCTTTTCCTGAGTGACTATAGTCTTGATATGCGTGCTGGAATACTTCAAAATTTTTGCTTATTGAAGATAGAAGGATAAATCTGGTCCCTGTGAATCCATCATGGTCACAAACAATTCATGACTATCTTTGAAGGACTCATCAAGTCATACAAATATAATATTTACGTTTATGAAGCTGTTTCTCAAAGATGAATCTCAATCTGTGACCTCTAAATTAGGCATATTGCCATTCCAGATAAATGTCTTTCTTTCATGTCAATGTTGATATTTCTTGATTGGCTTCTATAATGTTGATAGTACTTGATCTGCTTCTCAACTAGATATAGTTTGGACATTTGTTCCCTCCAAATCTCATGTTGAAATTTGATCCACATTGTTGAAGATGGGGCCTAGCGGAAGATGTTTGGGTCATGGAAGTGGATCCTTCATTAATGGCCTGGTGCTGTCCCCATGGCAATGAGTGGGTTTTAACTCAATTAGTTCATGAGAGAGCTATTTTTTTTTTTTTTTTTTTTTTTTTTTTTTGAGATGGAGCCTCACTCTGTCATCCAGGCTGGAGTGCAGTGGTATGATCTGAGTTCACTGCAACCTCTGCCTCCTGGGTTCAAGGGATTCTCCTGCCTCAGCTTCTCAAGTAGCTGGGATTATAGGAGCCCACCACCACACTTGCATATATTTTGTATTTTTAGTAGAGACAGGGTTTTCCCATGTTTGCCAGGCTGGTCTCAAACTCTTGACCTCATGTGATCCACTTGCCTTGGACTTTCAAAGTGCTGGGATTACAGGTGTGAGCCACCGCACCATGGCAAGAATGCTAGTGGTTTAAAAGAGCATGGCATCCCTCTCCTGGCTCTTCCTCCCTCTCTTACCATGTGACATGCTTGCTCCCCTTTCACCTTCTGTCATGATTGCAAGCTTCCTAAGGGTCTCACCAAAACAGATGCTGATGTTATGCTTCTTGTATGGCCTTCAGAACTGTCAGTCAAATAAATCTCTTTTCTTTATAAATAACCCGGATTTAGGTATTTTTTATAGCTACACAAAATGGACTATGACACAATCCAATTCTCTTTTCTTCTTTATAGTTTCTGCCAATGGCACTATTATATTTTGCCACATACTTGGGCTTTTAACTTTGAAGTTATTTTTGAATCCTTACATTTCTTCCTTGTCCATATCTAATCCGTTAAGAAGTCCTGCAAATGCTTTTAAAATTTTACATCTGCCTTGCCATCCCAATATCCATTGCCACGACTATTCAAGATCTTTCCTGTCTCATATCTTTATTATGCAACTATTTTGTAACTAGAGTCCCACTCTAATTTCTCCCTACACCAATTCAATTTGCATTAAATATCAGTCATTGCCTCCATATGCTCACAAAGAAAGTGTGAAATACTTATATCAAAATATTTGACATTAATGATCTAACTCTAACCAACTTTTCATAACTGCTCTTCCACTCATAGCCAACACAATTCTCACAATATTATAGTGCATGGTTTCTCTGTCTTGTGAACATATCATACTAATTTGGTTCCATAGCTTTTGTCATAGTATCCTTACTACTTTGAGTTCCAATACCCATTTCTCTCTGTTTCTCTTAATCTCTCCCATTACTGTAAATTTTAGTTTAATTTCCACTTATTATGAAAATATTCTTATACAGTCATGTTTCACTTAATATCAGGTATACATTCTGAGGAATAAATCACTAGGCAATTTTATTATTGTGCAAACATCTAGCATATACTTACACAAACCTAATGGTATAGCCTCCTATACACCTAGGCTATATGGTATAGCCTATTGCTCCTAAGCTACAAACTCATACAACATGTTACTGCACTGATTACTTTAGGTAATTGTGACACAATAATAGGTATTTGTATATGTAAACATAGAAAATATACAGTAAAAATATGGTATTATAATCTTGTGAAACTACTATCATGTATGTGGTGCATCACTGACCGAAACATTATTATGTGGCACAGGATTGTATTGATCTTTCTCTAAGATTTGGACCAATTTTTTTTTTTTTGCTACTGAAATCAACAATCACATGATGATTTAGAATATTAGTCATTGATTTGGTATGATTTTCCATATATTCCCAGTCATTATACTCAACCAGTCACATTCATGCTGCTACCTGACGGCATGTACAGTAGACCAGAGGCCAAGCTCTGATCTTCCAGCTTCTATCCTTGAGTTAACCTCACTTTTCCCTTTATCCTATGTTGCTTTTCACTCTTACCATTTTAATTAGGCTCTTTATTTGTTATGGAGGTAAATAGATCAACCTGAAAAAGAGGGGAAAGAAAATAGAAGAAAAGGGAACTTTTATTTCTTTGTAATAAGAAAGTAATGTGATTATATATGTATATATATGTGTTTATATATATTTATATATGTTGTTGGTATAATACTATGAATAAAATTTTTAAATGAATTTCAAGCCTTTCTTAGGCTATAGTACTGATTTCGATATGTATGTATACTTCCAAGGAGCCTATTGTTCAGCTCTTTCTTCTTGGAAGATGTATAGATACAGTGATTAAGGGCAAAATTGTGTTCACAAACTTGTCTAGGCTCAAATCTCAGCTCCAAAGCTTATGAGATGTGTGACTGTAGGCACTTTTTTCTTCGGCTTCTTTATATCTAAGATGGAGATAATATTAATCCCTACTTTAAAAGTTGTTGTGAGCCATAAGTGAGATAATCCCTGTGTCAAGTGGGCTGATGGAAGGAGAACGTTACATTTTGGTGACATTTTCAATATGTTCTTATTTGGCAAAATGGAAATTTTTTGATGGAGATGGAAAGAGTTTGGTTTTGTTGATTCAGAATAGGATCCAATTCTGGCCTCCATTCAAAATTTTTGACTTTTGAAAATAACAGCTGAATAAAGCATCAGAAATTCACTGTAACTAAGAGTTAGTTTATATAACTTAGTCAAGTTTTTGACTCAGCTCTGCCCCTCTGTTCTTTTTGTTTCCCACTCACTGTTCTCTAACTTCTCTTGGGATGATCTTATCAATTGTCTAGTCCCATAAACTCCAGCAAATTTCAGATCCCCAATGTGCCTCTCATAAAGACACACACATGCACGTACACACACATACACACATATGTATGTATATATACATATACATTCATCTGTATACATGTGTATACGGAAAATAAGAGGGAGAGGAGAGAGAATTTGTTTTGACTCTTACTCATTGATACATAGACAATTGATTGGAAAAAGAAAGAAAATAATTTAGACAGAACAGTTATTTGGCATGTAGAAAAATTCTCTTGTAACAAGTTCTTTGATTTTCCTCCTTTTACTTTTCACTACATTCAAGCAAACATGTTTGCATGGATGTAATCACCTGTTTAAAATGTTCTATGTTATCTTCAGATTGGCTTCTGATTCTCTCATGTGTATCATAATGTCCTATCATGGAAATGAGTATTCAGCTAAGCACCCGCCCACTGATCCACTGGAATCACCTTGACTACATAATCACAATTCTAACCAGGAGGATTTTAGGTGGAGGCTGTTTCAATCAAGAATTCAAAATTTTAGAGAAGCGTGTGTACCAGAAAAGATATCTAGGTCAGATTTCATCTCCTCTAATTTTCATATTCCTATTTTTGTTCTCACCTCACATTGTTCCATCAAACCATCATCAAGCCATACTGATTAAATATTCCCCCTGCCTACAGTTGTGTTAGGATTTTGATGACATAAATTAATTGGTATGGTTTTAGTCATTTAGAAAATTTTCTAAAGGTATTGCAAGCCAGCCTTTTCATATTTTAATGTTAAACCATTTTAAATATTAAAATGTGGTAAAATCCCACTTAATCAGAGCTTTCCTTTAATTTATTTAGTCTACAGGTAAAACTTGGGGTATATAATAATCCTACAACTTTTTAATCAATTGATGACATACAGTGTAGAGACCACTGACTGCTCACAGGCAGACACTCTGGTATATAACAGTTGATCAAAAGATGTACTGGAAGTAATACTTTTTAAAGAATAAATTGCCAAGTTTTGGACTGACCTGATTAAAGAATAAATCAGGATGGATTCAGTGGTATATCAAAGAAGTATTATTCATACATTTCTTCCGGTGATTTTTTGTGTGTGAATAGGAGAGAATGGGTTCAGTTGTAGGTAGTGTGCTTGGAAAAAATCCATAACAAAATATCTATTGGTTATTATTATGTGACAATCCCTATGGTTTATATGTATTGTTTCATTAAAACACATGAATTAAGTGTTATTATTTTCTGCAGCCTTTAGAGGAAATGAAACCTTAGCAAGGATTCGGATGTAGTTCTGCCTAATCCTGAAACCTGAACATGGGAGTTCCTTATGTATACAAAGCTCCTCCCTCTCTCATGGTACAGCAGAAACAAAGCCGAGAACAAATGTGCTGTGGCACACACTCACAAGGAGTTTCAGGGCTTACAAGGCATATTCACATTTTTAAAATCTCCTTCAAGCCTCTCGTTATTACTGTGAGATAGTATTACTATTATTACATTCATATTACAAATGAGGATATTGAGTATCGGGGTGTTGAATAAATTGCTTAAGTTTACAGAGCTGGTAACATAGACCCAAGATGAAGCTCAGGTCTCTGACTCAAGGTCCCCTTACTATTTCTACTACATTTTATTACTTCCAAGTGTAAACAGTTATCAAAATCAAGCCTATGTGTGCCCATGTGTGCTAGATATAAATTTAAGTTGTCATTATTTACTTCCCTCTTGTAAATAAACAGACCAAAAGAGAATCTGGTAGACTTTGAGCTGTACAACACCTAAAATAGTCCATGACAAGATAAAAAATCTCTGAATTATAAAAATATATTATTATTAATGTGCACTGAGCTTAGCATCATAAATATCAGCACCTGACTCTTGGTCTGGCCTGGATGTTCTGATAAGAAAATTAAAATGGGGAGAGATATTGTTTAAAGAGAAATGTCACAGAAGAACCTTTGACCTGAATGCCACAAAAGAGTTAGGAGAAAATGGAACTGAAAAGTAAACTATCAGATTTCCTCAGGCACAGGATTAAGCTGTGACAGTTTTATCTAGAGGTAGATGAGGTATTTTTTCTCCACCATGATTTATGAGGTACAAGAAATAACTTCCCTGTCCAGAATTACCTTTGCCATTTGCAGCGACTGCTTCCTCATCATTAGACTTTGTTTTCATAAAGTGAAAGTGTTATCTCCATGAAACTCTATAAAATTACCATATTTCCTTCACAGAAATCTGCATTCTATATTGATCATTATCAGATTGCTTTTAGTGATAACTAGCAAAGAAAACAGAACACATAGGACTAATGTAGGGGAAGGTAGGGAGAAAAGCCAGAAAGCTATATTATTTTATTGGAAGGCTAATTTTGGTGCTGGAAGGCAATCAGTCATTCACTTAACCATTCAACAAACATACAGTGGAGGACCTTCCATATGGAAGATGCTGTCCTAGGTGCTGAGACATAGCACCACCAGCCATAAGCCTGTATTCTCATAGCTAGTGATAATAGCAGGGTGGCAGCTCATGCTAGTCTCTCTTCCCCCACCATAAAAGCTTTCTGAGAGGATGTCTTCAAGATACGAAAACCTAAAATATTTTGGATCGAATGTATTTTGCCCGGGAGGAGAAGCAATGGAAAAAAAGAAAAACGAGCCTGGAGGGAAGAAATGTTTGGAAAAAGCTTTTTCAAAAATTTTTCTTCTCTGTATACCTGGGCAGAGTGGAAGTTTCAAGATAGGGAGCTACACATAGTGGCGGGGTAGACTCAAACCATACAAACAGGAGATGTGTTTGAGAAAAGCTGTAGATGCTGATTATTTGAAATAGATGCTATGTAGGAAGAGAACTTTAGTCAAGAGCCAAGGCAGGATTTGAAGGCAAAGAAGGTCTAGGAGTGAAGTGCAAGGTGGAACAGATGAGGAGCTATGATTCAAAAGAGGGAAATTCTTCTCTTTTCTCCAGCAGCTACGATGAGGTAGTGGTCATATTCTTGGTGAGGTGGAAAGAGACCACAAACAGTGTAAGATACTTAGTAACCACATACGGACTTCAGATCAAGTGACGGTGATGTTATTTTCCTTTAGAGTTTTTCATTTCCAGATATTTTGTGGAGGTTGTGTAAGGGAGGCATGTCAGACAGTCTGGCATATTGTCTCAGAAGCTGATGAGTGGGGAATGCTTGAGCCAAGCAATGTGAAAGAATGCCTCTTTCTTTTAGGAGATTCTTCAAGATAACTCAAGTCCTTGTTATGCCAGGATTGTTTCTGACATAGGAGTTGCACAGGTGACAACATGTCTTCTGCTAGCAGAATTGATTATGCAGTGAGCATTTTCCTCTTGGTAGATTATTTATCCTGCTTTTATGATGTATCCTTAGAGACAGGAAAAACATAAGATAGAGAATCAGAAGGAGACACAGACTTCTTGAATTTTGAGACTGGAATTTTATGGGCTTGAAAAGAAGTATATTATGTAACAAATATAGCTTACGGCAGTAGTTCCCAAAGTGTGGTCTCGGGACTCCTGAGGACCCTTGAGACCATTTTGGAGATTCGTGAACTATTTTCATAATAATATTAGGATGTTTTTTACCCTTTCACTCATTTTCTCAAAAACGATTGGTAGAATTTTCCAGTGGCTTGACAAGATGTTTGATATCACAACAGACTAAACACAGAAGCAGATATGATAATCCAGCTATCTTCTATGATGCAAGACATGATATGAAATATGAAACAATGCCTCTTTTCATATATACACATTTTCTTTTTTTGAGATGGAGTCTCACTCTGTGACCCAAGCTGGAGTACAGTGGCACGATCTTGGCCCACTGCAACCTCCACCTCCTGGGTTCAAATGATTCTTGTGCCTCAGCCTCCCGAGTAGCTAGGATTACGAGTGTGAACCACCAAGCCTGGCTAAATTTTTTTTTGTATTTTTTTTAGTAGAGAGGGGTTTTACCAACTTAGCCAGTCTGGTCTCGAACTCCTGACCTCAGGTGATCCTCCCATCTAGTCCTCTCAAAATGCTGGGATTACAGGCATGAGCCACCAAGCCCGGCCAGTAATACAAATGTTTTTTTACATTCTCATTTTTAATTTCCACTATGATGGACATAGCATATATTATAACACACATTGGGGTCCTCAATAATTTTTAAGAGCACCAAGGTCCTGAGATAGAAAAATTTGAGAACTTCTGCTCTAGAATGTTTGAAAAACAAAGTCTAGCCATTTGTTAGGATATGAGGGAAAAAATCGATTGTTTTCCACTTTTTCTCAAAAGCCAATTGGAAAATGACAAAAAGAGTGAGAAACAAAAATGGAAGTTCTAGATTCGACACGATTATGGCATACCTAAAATTCCCAACTAAAACGTATGAGGAGGGACAGCTAAGTGTAATAAAATGCAGACTAAGAGAAAACTATGTCACAGTGTTGCAGGATTCTTCAGGTGTCAGTTTTCCAGCTGGAAACCTCTATGGCCGGTGGCTTTTGCCCGAGTTTTGCTGAAGCCCACTGGGCTTTTTCCACCCATGTGGCCTGGCGGGCTGCACTCAGCTCACGCTGCTGGCCCGGATCCCATGCCTGCCAAGGGCAAGCCAGAAATGGAGTGGCAAAGGATGCGTGAACTAATGAGTGCAGGGTCCGGCCACTGTGCACACCCAGGTATGTTGCAGCTGGGTGGGCAGCTCCAGGTGCTGGCTCTATGAGATCCTGTGGCTAGATCAGAGCACTGCAAGCAGCTTCCATTGCTGGCACCTGCATCTGGATGAGGAGAATGTGGTAGTGCCCAGAAACTTGGAGACACCAGAAACTGCCCCAAAGAGGGTGTCACAGCCCTGGCTCGGGCAACCTCTTTGTCTGGGCTCCCAGAAGGGCCACAGCTCTTCTCTCTTTCTCATCACCTGCAACTTGGTGAGCAAGGAGGGGCATGTTTCAGCTCTGTTTGTGTTATAG
Organism: Colobus angolensis palliatus; assembly: GCF_000951035.1. Classification (NCBI taxonomy): domain Eukaryota; kingdom Metazoa; phylum Chordata; class Mammalia; order Primates; family Cercopithecidae; genus Colobus; species Colobus angolensis. Next base: position 5,393,768 of record NW_012119376.1, on the reverse strand, counting down.
CTTTTTCAGCTCCATCATTTGGGAGATCTTGAGTTCTTGTCCTGTGTCCAGGAAGAATGAGGTATACAGACAACTGGAGGGTAAGCAAGGTGAAGAGGTGCTTTATTGAGCAAGAGCACAGTTTTCAGGAAACCCAAAGTGGGTAGCTCCTTTCCACAAGCAGGTCATCCCATCGAGTGCAGCTCTCAGTGGAGCAAAGACCCAGAGTGGGTAGCTCCTATCTGCAGGCAGGTCATCCCGATGACTGTGCATCCCCCAGCAGAGAGGAGACCTGGAGTGGGTATCTCCTATTCACAGGCAGATCATCCTGAGTCTGGAGTTTCTATGGGCTTCAGAAGGATGGAAGTGCATGCTGATTGGTCCATGGGCATCCATGGGCAGGCCTGGAAAAAGCACTGTTAAGTTCTCACTCTCGCACGGACTCTACTGAACTGATAGCCAGGCTCCCATGCTTCAGGCCTTCCCAGGCTTGAAGGTGGGGCTTAACTGGAGACCCTCCCCTTTCCACCCAGGAGCCTGCCTCCTGCCACCATCAACATGTTGTCTATGGCACCCAAGCTGTTCGTGACAAGGGACACTACAGGCCTGTACCAAGCCATCCTCAGCCCCCTCTCAGCCTCCCTTCTGTGCTCATCAGTGACCAAAGCCTGGAGGTGGCCAAAGTGGCAGGGGATGGCATGTCAGTGCCACCCTCAGAGCATGCACACCTGGCTGGGTTGTGACAGTGCTGGAGCTCAGCCTCCAATTTTGCTTTGAAATTGGAGTGGGTGCTGGGAGTAGGGAGGCCAGGCAGTGGGAGCAGGCACTCCCAAGCCTGTGGGAATGGGGGTGGGGGGGCTTTCTTGGCTCCTCAAGAGTACAGGAACGCCCAGGTCAGCTGCCACAGTTGGGTGACTGCAGCTGTGCCCGGGACGGCAGGGCTCCCGCCCCGCCAACTTGGAAGGGGGCAAGGCTCCCACCTGTTCCTGGCTCCTATGAGCTCCATGGAGCATGTAGCCCTAGCCACCCTCTCCTGTTGCAGCTGGTGTCTTCCCAGTGGCCGCTCCAGTTGGGCCACGACTGCTATCAACAAGATGGCTGCTGCTGAAGACTTTTTGGCATAGATGACAGAATACACAGGATACAAATTCTAATGGATAGCACACTAGTTTTTTTTCCCCCCTGTTGTGATATGATAAGTATACCATAAAACTCACATTTTAAAAGTGTGCAATTCAGGGACTTTTAGTATATTCAAAGATTTATACTACCAGTACCACTATTTAATTCTAGAATATTTGTGTCACCTAAAAGAAACACATACCCATTAGCAGTCACTCCCCATTCCCCCCAGTCATTAATTTACTTTCTATCTCCATGGATTTACCCATTCTGAACATTCTATATAACTAAAATTATAGAATATGTGACTTTTTGTGTCTGGATTATTTCACTTGGCACATTTTCAGAGTTCACCCATGTTGTAGCAAGTATCAGAACTTCATTTGTTTTTATAGCCAAATGATCTTCTGGTGTATGGATATGTCATCATTTGTTTACCCATTCATCAGTCAGTAGACATTTAGGTTATTTCTACAATTTTGCTATTAAGAATAATGCTGTTATGACCATTTGAGTACAAGTTTCTACATGCACATATTTTTAATTCTCTCATGTATACGTTGTGTATAAACCTAAGAGCAGAATTTCTGAGTCTCATCGTAATTCTGTGTTTAACTTTTTGGGGAACTGAAAAACTTTCCCAAAGCAGGAATGCTATTTTACATCCCCCCTCCAATATAATATTGTAGTTTTGATTTGTTTTCCCTTCTTTTCATTTGTTTATTGGCCATTTGTATATATTCTTTGGAGAAATGTCTATTCAAATTTGCCCATTTAAAAACACTGTGTAGTCTTTTTACTGTTGGGTGCAAGTTCTTCATACATTTTAGATGGTATTCAGTTACTAGATATTTTCTCCTGTTTTGTGGGTTGTCTTTTTACTTTCTTAGTTGTACCTTCTAAGGTACAAAAGTTTGTAACTTTCATGAAGTGCAATTTATCAAATTTTTCTTTTGTTGCTTGTGCTTTGGTGTCATATCTAAGTAACCATTGCCTGATCCAAGATCAGAAAGATTTATGCTAACTTTTTTTCTAAGAGCTGTATACTTTTAACTACATAGTTTTAGTTATACACATTAAACTTGTTGATCAATTTGGAGTTAATATCTGTGTATGGTGTGGGGTAGGGGTGGTCTAACTTTATTATTTTGCCTGTAGAAATTCATTATTTTCAGCATTATTTGTTGAAAAGAAAATTGTTTTCCCCATTCAATTATTTCAGCACCCTTGTTAAAAATCAATTGACCATCAATGTAAAGGGGGCACATGCATGTGTATATGTGTACATGTGTGTGTGTTTCTTGACTCTCAATTCTGTTCCATGGTCTCATATGCCAGTGCCACACTGTCTTGATTACTGTTTCATTGTACTGAGGTTTGAAATCAGAAAATGTGAATTCTCCAACATAGTTCTTCTCTCAAGATTGTTTTGGCTATTCAGCATTTCCATATATATTTTAAATGAGCTTATCCACTTCTAGGGAAAAGGCAGCTGGAATTTTGATTGTGTTGAATTACTATTGGGCATTATTGCCATCTTATCAACCATGTGTTTTTTGTCTTTTTCTGTCAGTGTGGTGTATTACATTGACTAATTTTTGTATTTTGAAACAATCTTGCGTTCTTAAGTTAAATTATATTTGATCATGATGTATAATCCTTTTATATGTTCTTGGATTCACCGTATTTGTATTTTTTGAGAATTTTGTGTCTATATTAATAAGATATGTTGGTCTTTAATTTTTTTTGCAGTGTATTTGTCTGGTTTTGGTATCAGGAAAATATTGAGTTCATAAAATGAGCTGGGAAATGTTCCCTTCTCTTATATTTTTTGGAAGGGATTCTTTTGTATGTGTGAAGAATTAGTGTTAATTCTTCCTTAAACATTTGGTAAAATTCACCGGTGGAGCCATCTGGTCCTAGGAGTTTTTGTGTGCATGTGTGAGTTTCTGATTACTGATTCAATTCAATCTCTTTACTTGTTATAGTTCTATTCAGATTTTTAATTTATACTTGATTCAATTTCAGTAGTCTATATCTTTCAAGAATTTGTCTATTTCATCTGTTATTAAAGGTTTTGTATACAGTTGTTCACATTATTACTTTATAATGCTTGTTAATTTGGTAAAGTCAGTAGTAATATCCCCTCTTTCATTCCTGATCTTTGTAATTGGTAGGTACAATTATCTAAAAGTTTTCAATTTTTTATCATTGATCTTTTCAAAGAATGAACTTCTTTAGTCAATTTTCACTCTCATTTTTAAAATTCTCTATTTAATTTAGTTCTCCTCTGATATTTATTTATTTATTTTTGCTTTATTTGAATTTAGTTTGTTTTCCAAATATACCTCTAAAAATTAGTTTAGCTATATCCCATACATTTTGGTTTGTTATGTCTTTATTTTCATTCATCTCAAAGTATTTTACAATTTTATAACCTCAAAGTATTTTTAATTTCTCTTTGATTTTTTCCTTGAGCTATTGGCTATTTAGGAGGAGTGCATTATTAAATTTCCACATTTGTAAATTTCCTGAAATGTATTGTTATTAATTCATAATTTTACTACATTTTGATTAAGGATCATACTTTGCATTATTTCAATTTTTAAAATTCATTAAGATGTATTTTATGGCCTAACATGGTTTATTCTGGAAAATGTTTCATGTATACTTGAAAAGAATATGTATTTTGCTGTTTTGGGGTAGAGTGTTCTATTGATGCTAGTTAGGTCTAGTTGTTCAAGTCTTACTTGTTGATCTTCTATCTAGTTGTCCTATCCATTATTTAAAGTAAGCTACTGGGCCAGGCGCAGTGGCTCACACCTGTAATCCCAACACTTTGGGAGGCCAAGGCAGGCAGGCAGATCACGAGGTCAGGAGTTCAAGAACAGCCTGGCCAACATGGTGAAACCCCATCTCTACTAAAAATACAAAAATTAGCCAGGCATGAGTGGCGGGCACCTGTAATCCCAGCTACTCGGGAGGCTGAGGCAAGAAAATTGCTTGAACCCGGGAGGTGGAGGCAGTAAACCAAGATCGTGTCATTGCACTCCAGCCTGGGCAACAGGGACAAGACTCCGTCTCAAAAAATAAAATAAAAATAAAATAAAATAAAGTAAAATAAGCTACTGAAGTCTACAACCATTATTGTTGAATTTTCTACTACTTCCTTCAACTTTGTCAATTTTTACTTTATGTATTTTGGATCTCAGTTAATAAGTGAATATATGTTTATGATTGTCATTTATAGATGTATTGACACTTTTATCATTATAAAATGTCCTTCCTTGTCTGTTGCCACAATTTTTGTTTTAAAGTTTATTTTGCCTGATTTGTATATAACCATTCTGGATCTTTTTTGGTTACAGTTTGCATGTTCTGTTTCCATCATTTTACTTTCAATTAATTTGTGTTGTTGAATCTAAAGTTTGACTTCTCAAAAGAAGACAAACATTAGTCAACAAACATGTGAAATATCAGTGCTCAATATCACTGATCATTAAGGAAATGCAAATCAAAACTACAATGATATACCATCTCACATGAAATACAATGGCTATTACTAAACTAAAAATAACAGATGCTAGTGAGGTTGCAGAGAAAACAATGTTTATATGCTGCTGATGGGAATGTAAATTAGTTCAGCCACTATGGAAAACATTCTGGAGATTTCTCAAAGCACTTAAAATAGAACTACCATTTGACTCAGCAATCCCATTACTAGGTATATGCCCAAAGGAATAAAAATCATTCTGCTGTAAGATATATGTACACACATGTTTATTACAGCACTAGTCACAATAGCAAAGACATGGAATCAACCTAGGTGACCATTAATAATGGACTGGATAAAGAAAATGTACTATTTTTGGAACAGTACACAGACATAAAAAAGAACAAGGTCATGTCCTTTGCAGCAGCATGGATGGAGCTGGAAGCCATTATCCTAACCAAATTGTTGCAGAACAAAAAACCAAATACTTCATGTTCTTACTTATAAGTGAGAACTTATAAGTGTAACAATGTGTAAACATTGAGTACACATGGATGCAAATAAGGGATCAACATGCACCAGGGCCTACTTAAAGGTGAAGGGTGGGAGTAGGGTAAGGATCAAAAAGCTACCTATCAGGTATTATGCTGGTTACCCAGGTGACAACATTGTCTGTACATCAAACCCCCACAACACACAATTTACCCATGTAACAAACCTGCACATGTACTTCTTGAATCTAAAATAAAAGTTGAAAAGAAAAAAAGATTAAAAAGAATAGTTTGTCTACTGCATACTGCATAGAGTTGGCCCATATTTTTAATCCATTCTGTGAATCTTTGCCTTTTTATTGGAGCAGTTAATCCATTTAAATTTAATGTAATTGCTAATATAATTTATATCTGCCATTTTACTTTTTGTTTACTGTATATGTCTTCTTTCTAATTTCCTTCATTACTGTCTCTTTTGTTTTAAATAGATACTTTCTTGTGTACCATTTTAATTCCCTTTTTGTTTCTGTTATTATATATTTTGACTTCTTTTTACAGGTTGTCCTAGGCATTGCAATTAACATCTAAAATATTACAATTCTGTTTGTCTGATAGCATACAATATGTCTGCTTATATATAGCTTCATTCCTACCTCCCTTCTCCTTTTTGCTATTATTGTGAAGTAATTACGTTGAATATCCATCAACACAGATTTATAATTATTCTTTATTCTTAAACGTTGTCTTTTAAGTCATACAAGAAAAAAGAGTTATACATACAAAATACACTTATACTGCCTTTCATTTTTAAAAGTTTTTTAGAGATCTGGTCTTGCTCTATCATTCAGGCTGGAATGCAGTGGCAAGATCATAGCTCACTGTAGCCTCAAACTCCTGGCCTCAAGTGATCCTCCTGCCTTGATCTCGCAAGTAGCTGAGACTACAGGTACACACTACCATGTCTGGCTTATTTATTTACTTATGTACTTTTTGCAAAGACAAAGTCTCATTTTGTTGCCCAAACTGTCCTCAAACTCTTAGTTTCAAACAATTCTGCCAACTTGGCCTCGCAAAGTGCTGGGATTATAAGCATGAGCCACTACTCCCAGCCCATACTGTCCTTTATATTTACCTATGTAGTTTCCCTTGTTCCTTCCTTTTTTTTTTTTTTTTTTTTTTTTTTTTTTTTTTTGAGACAGAGTCGCGCCCTGTTGCCCAGGCTGGATTGCAGTGGCACGATCTTGGCTCACTTCAAGCTCCGCCTCCCAAGTAGTTCCCAAGTATGGCAAGAGTTCATGCCATACTCCTGCCTCAGCCTCCCAAGTAGCTGGGACTACAGGCACCCACCACCACTCCTGGCTAATTTTTAAAATATTTTTAGTAGAGACGGGGTTTCATCATGTTAGCCAGGATGGTCTCAATCTCCTGATCTTGTGATCTGCCCATCTCGGCTTCCCAAAGTGCTGGGATTACAGGTGTGAGCCACTGTGCCCAGCCCTTGTTTCTTTATGAAGATATAATTTACTGTCTAGTAAGATACAGGGAAGTTTTGTTAGCAACCGTTTTTTAAATTATACCTTTGTCAAATGTAGAATTCTTTGTGGGCAGTCTTTTTCTTTCAGCACTTTGAATATGTCATCCTACAGTCTACTGGTCTCCATAGTTTCACATGGGAAATCAGTTGATATCTTTTTGGAAATCCTTTATAGGCGATGAGTTATTTCTCTGTTATTGCTTTTGAGATTCACTACCTTTGCCTTTCAATAGTTTGATTATGATGTGTTCAGGTGTAAATTCAATAGAATTTATCCTATCTTGAGTTCATGAAGAATGTATCTGATGTGAAAATTACTTTTTTATTAAATTTGGGAATCCTTTTGCCATTATTCCTTTAAATATTCTTTCCATCCCTTTCTTCATCTTTGCTCATTCTGAGACTCCAATCATGTTAGTATGCTGGATGGTGCCCCGCAGGTCTCTGTGGATCCGTGCATTTTTCTTTATTCTTTTTCTGTTTCTCAGGTAAGGTAATTTCAACTGAACTATCTTCAAGTTTGCTCATTCTTTCTTCTACCAGCTCAAATCCACTGTTGTGGCCCTCTAGTAAACTTTTATTTTATTTGCTGTACTTTTGAGCTCCAGATTTTTTATTTGTTCATTAAAAAATAATTCCTGTCACTTTATGAACATTCGTTATTTGATGAGACATACTTCTGATATTTTTCTTTAGTTCTTTAAACCTGGTTTATTTTAGTTCTTCAAATTTATTTAAAATACTTGAATTTAAGTCTTAATCTAGTAAATATAATATCTGCATTTCTTTAGGAATAGTTTCTATTGGGTATATTTTTCTTCTCCTGTTTATAAGCCATACTTGCCAATGTCTCTGTGTACTAAAACTTTTGTTAAAAACTGGACATTTAAAATAATATTATGTTTAATTATGAAAATTAGATTCTGCTCACTCCTCAGTGTTTGTTGTTGGTGCTGTTTGTTTCCTGAATGACTTTCATGAACTAATTCTATAAAGTCTGTATTCTGTGTTGGCTGTGGCTACTAAAGTCTATGTTGGGTTACCTTAGTAGTCTTCTAATGATTGGACAGAGATTTCTATACCCAAGAATATATTTGAGAAATAATATGTATCTCTATATCTCTATAAAGGAAAACTTAAGGCACTCCTGAGTGACACAAGGACTTGAACAAAGAGTACTTCATAATATTTTTGGATTGAAAGATTCAATATAAGAGAAATAACAATTTTATTAATGTGTTAACTTTAATTGCTATTGCATAATAACAATGAGACACTAAGATAATTTTGAGCGATCTTAACAACTTGAATTTTGATTTCATATAAAAAATAAACAAGCGGAGAAAATTCTGAATAAGAAGAATTACATATCATACAGTGACGTAAATCAAACCAGTGTGGTAATGGCAAACAAATGGATGGATAACTCAATGGAACAGAAATAAAAGTCCAGAAACAGTTCAGTGCACTTGAGTAGCATCTCAAATCATTGGAGAAAAGATGCATTACTGAACAGATTGCATTTGAAAAAAAGCAGTCACATGGAAATAAATAATAATAATATTAGAGTGACAAGAATTTTAAGCAAGATATCAATTGCAATAATCATAAAAAGATAATTCAGGATAAAAATCTACTTAAAATATTATCATTAACCACATTAAAAGATGAGCAAGAAACTTTCAAAAAATTTGTTATGTATAATTTCCATAATATATACAGAAAATAAAAGACCAATAACTCAATAAAACTGGGTTAGGGATATAAATAAGAATGAAAGGAAAAGAAAATACAAATCTTAAATGTGCAACTATGTGCCTGACTCACATATAATATGAGAAACGCAAATACACATAACAATAAGTAATACCTTTTACCTATCTGATTGGCAAAGAGTAGAAGTTTCATAATACATAGTCCTAGCATGGGCGTGAGAAAACTGGTATGCTACTGGTGGGAGTGAGACTTAGAACAGTTCTTACTGATCATAACTTGGCAATATTTATGCTAATTACTAATGCAAATACCTTTTAATTCAGCAATTACACCTTTAAGAATTTATCTAATAAACATACGCAGATGTGGGAAATAACATACCTGCAAAGTTATTTAGTACAATATAGTTTATAATAACAAAAGAATAAAAAAACTTGAAAATTTGTCTATAAGAGGTTGAATAAGTTATAATACAAAAGAATGTCAACAAGTGTGAAAAAAGAAAGAACTAACAAAGAAAGAAGAAGAAAATAATCTCTATATATTATTATGGAAAGAGCTCCAAGATATATTTAAAAATAAAACAAAATCAAAATGCAGAACAGTATATATAGAGTGTGCCACTATTTGTGTAAAAAAGAAAAATAGTATTTTTGTTACTTCTACATGGAAGAAGATATAGAAGAGCATTTGTTATTTATAGGGAAGGGCACTAGAATTGGGACTCAGGCGTGTAGACCTTTTGCTGCCTAAATTTTGAACATTATTCATGTATTATTTATTCAGTAAATGTAAAAATCATATCCAATTTCACCACCACCAAAACAAAAATTGAAGAGAAAAATAAAATCATCTTAAAAATAGTATTTTTGGAAGCAGCTGAGAACACAATTAGGACAGCAGACATTTGACGAAAATGAGCAGAATTAAGTAGGAAAAAGAGAAAGTTTCAGAGAATTAGTGAGAAAATGTGAAAAACTATAAAGCCTCAGCAGATGTAAAAATAATGCACAGTAAAAAGATAAAATTTCCAGTAGTAAATTCAAAGAAATCTTTCTTGGAATAATGAAAGATATCCTAACAATTGAGAGCAGAACATGTCAGAGAAAAAACTGACACTAATTGATCAACTTCAGGTCTTTCCTGAGCAAAGTTATTGGACATAATTGTATCGGAACACTCCTGTGAACTGTCAGGCAAGAAAAGAAAAGAAGAACCTGATGTTTACGGCAGAGAAACAGTAAGTTTGGATTCAGACTTCTCTAGAACCGCTTCCAGTGCTAGAGATGGTGGAGCAATGTCTACAAAGTTTTAATAGAAAGGAACATTATCATATTTTATGTGCAGCTGTACCACTATGTGGTAATAAAAAACAAGGAAAAATATTTTCAAACATACAAGAAATCAAGAAATATTGTTTCCATAAACATTCTTGTAAAAACTACCAGGGGACAGACTTCAGCCAACCAAAATAGGAATTTAGAAGTGAAGATAAATGGAGTCATAGTGAGGAGTGAATCCCTTTAAACATTAAACTAATGCTCAGCAACTGTGGGAATTGTGCTTATGGAACCAAATATGACAATTTTACACCATGAAATTGTAGAAATGTTATAATAAAAGCAGAAGGGTGAAAAAATGTAGGAAGTAGCATACGTAGTTGAAATGGCTTAGAGGAGGTCATATTTTATAATGTTTTTTAAAGTGGACTGTGTAAACATGGTGAACTTGGTGGAGGAAAATAAGCCTGGGACAGGACTTCTTCTCATATTAGCATGTTGGGAACGCTTCTCTCTGGTGCAGAGATTTTTTTTTTTTTTTTTTTTTTGCCAGACTCTTGCTCTGTCATCCAGGCTGGAGTGCAGTGGCATGATCTTGGCTCACTGCACCTTCACCTCCCAGGTTCAAACTATTCTCATTCTTCAGCCTCCTGAGTAGCTGAGATTAGAGGTATGTGCCACCACACCCAGCTAATTTTTTGTATTTTTGGTAGAGACAGGGCTTTGCCATGTTGACCAGGCTGATCTCAACTCCTGGCCTCCCCGTGATCTCCCTGTCTTGGCCTGGTGCATTGTTTAAAAAGTGTTACATGTGAATCTCAGTTTCCACAGTTTCTGCCAATAATAGAAATGCAATGACCTGGGCTTCTGCCTCCATCATGCCTAATGACCAAAAAGAGATTTATCTCATGCAAAAAGTTCAGGGTTAGGATATTTTTTAAGATTCCTAACTGGAAAGGGCAAAATTCACTCTACCTGGTTATACAAGAAATATTGTTCATGGAATCAGGGGCAAGACTGAAATTACAACATATAAGTTAAGATACAAGGAAAAATTCCTGAAAGTATATCCCAATACTGATCTGGTAAGGGAGTTGCTGCCACCATCCCCAAATTGCTGTGTGACAGAACTCCATGGTGCATTCAGCGACTGTTTTGCCCCCATGGTAAGGATATACTTCTGGCTCAGAGCTTAGGTATTGACTGGTTCAGAACATTGGTGAGTATGCACCAGTGCTCATAGCAATTCCAGATGAGAGGCCCAGCTGTAACTCAGAAAACCCATATGTTCTCTAATCTTTGGGGGTTACCCCTTGCTTTCATATCCAAGATGGATCATATCTCTGTGGGAAATCTGACTAATTTCTATATTCTTCCGGTCAGACCATCCCATAGTCTGCTTCATACATTGCTAATCCTTCTCAGCAGCTGTTTTCACTCACTCCTCCTCTTCTTTCATGACTGCTACATACAACAAACTCAAGATGTAGGATTTAGAAGAGTCTTTTCTGAAAGTCTGAAGAGAGTAGAGCATTACTGTAACACAGAGAAGAAAATAATTTCAACACTAATACAAGGTTATTGGTGTAAAGCATTTGTTTTACTAAACATTTATGGTTAGTTAGTATATTAGTCCATTCTCACACTGCTAATAAAGGCATACCCAAGACTGGGTAATTGATAAAGAAACAAGGTTTAATTGACTCACAGTTCAGCATAGCTGGGAAGGCCTCTGGAAACTTACAATCATGGTGGAGGGGGAAGCAAACATGTCTTTCTGCACATGGAGACAGCAAGGAGAAGTGCCGGGAGAAAGGGGGAAAAGCCCCTTACAAAGCCATCAGATCTTGTAAGAACTCAGTACTATCACAAGAACAGCAGCATGGGGGTAACTGCCCCCATGACGAAATTACCTCCCACCGGGTCCCTCCCACGTGGGCATTGTGGGAACTACAATTCAAGGTGAGGTCTGAGTGGGGACACAGCCAAACCACATCAGTGAGTTTATTTAATCAATAAAGCATACATTAATTTCAAATTCGATGTCAAAAATTAGTGTTGTAGCAATTCATTGAGCATCTCCCATCATGAGGACACTCTCAGTGGTCATATTTCTTATTGGCTATCACTTTCATTATACTGGTGGTCCTCATCTCTTTCCAAAATCTTCTCACATCTTATTGTGCATGTCTCCCTTATTTTCTCTCCTGTGCTGACAACAGGATCTTAAATTTCCAACCTGATTATCTTGTTGTTTTACAATCTACTTCCAGATCATGTCCTTGGGAAGGGGTTTATTTTTTGCACCCAAATAGGTTGATTCAGTTGTTTTTTGAGTTTAAAAAAAAAAAAAAAACAAACAACCCAAGAACTTCCTTACTCATAAAATTATACCCTTCTACCGCTGTAAGGGAAATATCTACCTCCAGAATTTTTTGTAATACAGCCACGTTGGCCTCCTTGCTATGGTCACAGTGGAAAATGTAATGGTGGAGATTGAAATAGGAAACCAAGAAAAAGGAAGCAAAGATAAAAGTAAGGTTTGGTATTAGCAGAAAGGACGAAAACTATTTTTTATCTGTATACCCAATACTGGTGCTAAACTCACTGAAAATCATTAATCAACTTCAGTGTATATTTTATTCCTTGATTTCTGGAAATCAAAATGAAATTCATTCCTTTTGATGTTATTTTTACACAGGTCACCATTTTTCTTTGATCTGATATTGTAACATCTTCAAGTACAGTCCCTCCTACTGTTCTTGTTATATTGGCAGATCACTGAAGTTTCTAGAATGAAATAAAAAAGCAAGCATCACTATCAGCATTTTGCTAGTTCTCTCATACAAACATTAAATTTGGGACACTCAGTATCCTGGCAGGGAAGTGGGTCTTTTTCCATAAAAAATAGCCAGATAGTCCATGATGGTAGAAATGGTAGCTTTCAGTATGGGGTCAGGAAACAGGATGTAGTTAATGTTTCTTAACTCTTTCTCTGTTTCCCTCAAACAAGTCCTATAGCAGTCTAAAAACTATTCCTCAAGTATTAGTAGGTTATGGAAACTAAAATCATTCTTGATTTATTATTTATTTGTAAATTCATTAATGAGAAGAAGATTAGAATCACTCTGAAGGCTCATATCCTCCTCATTTTTGGTAACTCAGCAGATTTGTGTTAGATTTACCAAAAAACAGGACATCAGTCACAGGCTGAACAGGTACCCCCTTCTTACATGGCTTATTCTTCAGCCAGGAAGCTTCCATTGCTACATAAATGCATTGCGGAGTGAGAAACCCTCTCTACTGGAATGTCAGCTGTGAAACATAAAGACTAATGATGGCTCAGATCTAAACTGCAGAATTAGAGAGTTCATATGACTGCTTGTACTCTATTACTTCTGTGTTTGTAATTCTCCTCCCAATCCGCCCTGTGTCTGTGTCATGTGACACCGGTGCTTGAATCCGTCACCCTTTTGGGTGACATTTATTTCACAAATAGTTATTGGAGGGCTACTGCCTGTCTGACACTGTTTTAGCTCCTTGAGATAACTCAGTGAACAAAACAAGAGGTGTTCCCTTCTGGAGGTTAAATTCTAGTGGTGGTGGCAAGAAGAGAAAACAATAAATACGATAAGTAAATTATATAATATGTCAAAAGATAAAAAGTACTATGGAGAACAAAAAAGTAGAGTAGGGCAACAGGGATGGGGTTTTGATGTCAGAGTTGGGATGTGGTGATTGACATGTAGCTCTTCTCTGGCTAAGTCGTAATATGTATATATAAATTCTTCAAGACAGAGTCAGTGTTTTATTCATCCACGTATCCCTATAACACCCAGTACAGTGCCCAACACTGAGTGGATGACTGAAAACTGTTGAATGAACTTGCCTCATGCAATTTAGAGCACAAGAAGTGATTTTGTCGGGTTTTACATGTAAGTAACAGGACTTCAGTACTTTTATAACTCTAGGACATTCCTCTGCTTCCGCTAAAAAATACCTGGCACATACTCATTTAAAGAAACCTTATTATAAAATGATGTTCTATGCCATCGCCTTCAATTTAGTTAATGTCTCCATTGAAGACTGGGTCACTGTGCTGTTTCTAGCATCTGGCGAAGTATAGCATATAGTCTTAGAACAGATGACCAAGACATACCCAGGAATGGAGGATTCTACAAACCATGAGCTGTATGTTTCAAAGTGGATGCAGTTCTAGGGGAAGAAAAGAAATGCAAAACCTGCAAAGAATCAGGGTGCCTCTTTATATATACTGTATTAGGTTTGAGGACTGAGTTCTGTTTGAATTCTGATAGTAAGTTGGAAATACTACTGCTGCTCTGAATCTTGGCCTTTATGTAAGCTATTATATTTTCCTTTATGGAGATATTAGTCATTGGCTCATGAACTTTTTAGTCAGCCTCTGTTTTAATTAGGGTAAAGGTCACATTGCTATAACAGAATGGCCCTAAACTCAGTGTTCTAAAGAAGATAGAAGTCTATTTTGCTTTCCAGTAAAATGTGACCAGTTTAAGCTATAGAGGCAGATCTGCAATCATCTGGGCATTTTCCATGCTTGCATGATCAAATAAAGGTGTCATCACATCCTGAGTACCAGCCAGCAGGTAGGAGGAAGAGAGGGTAGAGAAGTCACAACATATTTTTAAAATTCAGATCTAGAAATGGCAGACATCACTTCCCCTGACATCCATTTGTGGGAAATTGATCTCATGGCCATATCTAACTGCATGGGAGGCCACAGAACAGTGTAGCAATGTAGCCATGGGCTTATTTTATGGATAAAGGAGAGTATATATTTTGGTGGGCAATTTGCAGTTCCCTCCGTCATCTCTGAATCAACACAATATAAGGAGAGGAGTGTTTTTGTGTTTGCTTGTAATACATTCACGCATGTGGAAAAGCCATTATAAGATATGCCAAGATAAAGCTACATCTCTTAGCCCCATCTTTGGTGTACCCTGAAAGCTTTCCTAAAGCAGATTAATTCTTCCAGTTCTCCAGTTCTAACAATATAATCTGGCTTGGTAAGCCCCACTGATTCTCAAATGATTCCATGTGAAGAACTTGAGAAGGCTCAACACATGACAGAATAAACTCAGAAAAATCAAAATAAAACAACAACAACAACAACAAAAACCTTCTAATTTGATCTATTCATCTCATTCTGAAAGCTAACTAAACTCTCTCAAAGTCCTTTGTGTTGTGTCTCAGTCAATGTGTAGGCCAATGACTCCAGTTTTTTTTTTTTCCTTTGCAAAGGAACAGGTATAAATAACTATCACCACTTCTCCCAGGAGGGTACATTGCTAGGGTGTTAGGAGCACAATATGAAAGTTGACTTGAATAGACTGATTTCACAGTATATTTATTAGAATCCCAGTTCTCCCAGATTTTAACTGAATAACTCTGGTGACATCAAAAGCCTTTGGAACCTCATCTTCCTTATCTGTTAGGAAGGGTTAACAGTCCCACGCTAATGGTGAAGATTAAATATAGTGCTATATTGCTGTGTATATTGCTACCTGTGTTGATATTTACAAGACATTTCAGGACTAAAAGAAAATCTTGAAAAAAAAATTACTGGAAATCATATGGTTCAACTCAACAAATCACACTGCCTGGCAGACAAATGATTTCTTGGTTGTAAAAGCAATTCAATGGCCGGTTTGCTCCATAAAGCTCATCTTGACAAAAGAAGTGTGACTTTCTTTGATCCCTGGTGTGGAATACTTCAGATGACCTGGTTCAATAGCAAAAATAAAAACCGGCCAAGATTGGCTTGGCAGCCTAGAGATAGATCACCTTGAAATGAGTGGGTCACGAGCCTGAATGAAAGATAATCTTACACTTCCTTTCAATTTTTTTTCACCATACAGTCCTTAAGATTTTAATCTGAAATCACCAGATGGAATTATTCACTGTGAATAACTATACACAGAAAAAAGAAACATCAACTTAAACGTTATGTACAGTATAAAAACAGGGATGGCACCCATGTCCTTTTATAAACAAGTTTGGGCTTAGAATTTCTGTAAAGAATCAAAATTTTTATTTTTATATGCAATTTCACATCAGGCAGAACTACTCTTCGAAGGAGCAGATACTATATTTGTAGAATAAAAGGAATGCAGTGGAAAAACAACATTAGTGTACTGCTCCTGATTTATGGACATTGGTGAGTCATTCATGTCTCTGGAGCCCAGTTTCCTCTTTGGTAAAATGGGAGACAATTATGTGTATTTTCCATCAATATCATGACAATCCAATGAGATAATACAAGTGCTCATGTTCCATAAAGCAAAAATGCTGCATACCTATGAAGTTTGATATTATTTATTATTTTGCAGTGGTTCTAGGGCAAATGATTTCTAAATCATGGCATTGATGTTCTCTGGATTGTGGTTAGCCTGAATGTGACTTTCAAACACTTCCCTTGCTTCATTCATCTACCCCCTCATTTTTCTCTCATCTCACATAATATTCCTGTTCTCCATCATATTACTCCCAAAACTTCTTTTTCTCTTATTCCCCAAATGCCAGTGCTAGTACCATCACTCTGCCCACCAGATAAGGAACACTATCTATGTTCCCTTGTTAATCTATTGACCTTTAAGCCCAGTTGTGTTTCATTAAGAGAACGTGTACTTTGAGGCAAACACTTTCCACTGCTTTAATTTTAGCTGTAGGGGCAAGAAAGGTGTTAGATCACCAAAAGAGGTCACACACACGGAGTGGGAGAGGAAGACACTCTAGAAAACATTCCTCTGGTATCACTTGATGTTTAATTTTCTGCAGCACACAGCTAAGCTGTAGAAATTTTAAGGGAAATGCAGAAAAATGAAACAATACAGCATTTCAGAATTTCTCCCAGGAGAAATTTCTCCCACTGCTAGGGTGTTAGGTGCACAAAATGAAAGTTGATTTCAATAGAGTGATTTCACAGTATATTAGAATTCTAGTTCTCCCAGTTTTTAACTGAGTAGCTTTGGTAACATCAAAAGCCTTTAGAAACTCATCTTCCTTATCTGTTAGGAAGAGTTAACAGTGACTTTCCCATGCTTATTATGAAGATTAAATATAGTGCTATATGTGCAAGACTCTGGTATAAAGTGGGTGCTTAATAAATATTATTTGCTTATAAATTTATAAACAATAAATATTATTTATTTATGAGTCTGTATCTCTAAGTGGATATTGGCCATGTGCCTTTGTTGTGATACAGAAAGCTCAAAGAACAGGCACACTATTCATTTGCTGAAGACTTACGTTGTGGATACATAAAATGTTGAGAGTACTTTAGTCCAGACTTCCAGGAAAATGAGATTTCCTTCTGTATCATCCATGACTGGCAGAAATCCAGCCTCCAATTGAGCTGTCGTAAGTTGTCAAAGTAGTTAATTCCTTTTAACAACAGCTCTAACTTCTAGAAAGAACTTGTTTACAATCTACTGAAATCTGCCTTTCCATAAATTGTATCCATTAATCAAACATCACCCTACTACACTGTTTAAGATGAAGCTGAATCATCATTATTTTCTGAAACTCTTACTAAAAGAATAAAGATAATATCATGCTAGACTGAAGTCTTTTCTTGTTTTAGTTCTTAAATGGATTTTCTTCTGACATAATTCACAGCTCTTTACTAGCCTGGGTTACTCTAGTTTGTTAGTCTTTTTAAAAATGCATAAAAACTAGGTTTGAACAGAGCACTTTTTAAAAAATTAACATACTATGCATTTACAAATGTAATCCAAATTTACTGTCTGTATTTACCATTAGCTAGGAACTCCACATGCATTTTATTCAAACCAGGACACTTTTGAGATGGAAAGTTACATTACTAGCAATTACACTTGGAAGAAACATTTAAGATGAGATTTAAGACAGCCAAGGATAAGTAGTCATTCCACATCAAAAGCGTCCTCACACTGTTAAATTCTTTCTTTCCCTTTCTCTCTCTCTTTCAAATTTTCACCTAAATGGCCTTTTCTCCAATTTACCTTGGTAGCTAATGAAATTTTGTACAACTGTGTGTCTCCTTCTACTGTTCCATACTCTTACCATTTCTGATAGGTCTGATATGGTAAACACAATGTTCATTGCTATGTTTAAAATTTTATTAGTGTACAAGGTTTAGGTAGTCTCTTTTGCAAAAATTTCAAGCCTGCTTTACCATAGCATTTTCTGTACATTAGAATAGAAGAATTCTTTTTTTTTTTTTTTTCTTTTTTTTTTTTTTAATTATTATACTTTAAGTTCTAGGGTACATGTGCATAACGTGCAGGTTTGTTACATATGTATACTTGTGCCATGTTGGTGTGCTGCACCCATCAACTCGTCAGCACCCATCAATTCATCATTTATATCAGGTATAACTCCCAAAGCAATCCCTCCCTCCTCCCCCCACATGATAGGCCCCGATGTGTGATGTTCCCCTTCCCGAGTCCAAGTGATGTCATTGTTCAGTTCCCACCTATGAGTGAGAACAGGCGGTGTTTGGTTTTCTGTTCTTGTGATAGTTTGCTAAGAATGATGGTTTCCAGCTGCATCCATGTCCCTACAAAGGACGCAAACTCATCCTTTTTTAAGGCTGCATAACATTCCATGGTGTATATGTGCCACATTTTCTTAATCCAGTCTGTCACAGATGGACATTTGGGTTGATTCCAAGAATAGAAGAATTCAGGGCTTAATATTGCTTAATGTTATTCCCTGTTACTTTTCTCTTGAATTAATACTTTTCATATATGTTATCTCTTGCTTTTGATAGTTTCCATCTTTATCAATTTATCTGAGTAATTATCTCTCTTTTTCGAATTTCAAGTTAATACTTTTTTGATCAGGTCGTCAAGTCTATAAATAAGCATATCAATAACA
This sequence comes from Colobus angolensis palliatus, assembly GCF_000951035.1. Classification (NCBI taxonomy): domain Eukaryota; kingdom Metazoa; phylum Chordata; class Mammalia; order Primates; family Cercopithecidae; genus Colobus; species Colobus angolensis. Next base: position 5,375,255 of record NW_012119376.1, on the reverse strand, counting down.
CTTTCGCCCTTTCATCATAACAAAGCACGCTTTGACTATATTCCATATACTAGGTGATATGCCTCTGAAAAAAAGAGTGGTTATTCAACAATCTCTAAATACATTTTCTTACTATGCCATGAGAATAAATTCAAAGAAAAAATTCAAAGAAAATTCAAAGAACATCCATGTGTCTGGATGTTCTTAATCCTTCTCAGGGAATCAAAATCACCAGGTAGAGATTCTGTCTCTCTCAATTTTTTCTGTTTTCTTTTGCTTTATTATTTGTCTCTCTAATTATTGGTTCAAGTGAATAAGCAAAAGTGGCAGAAGTTGGTGGGTTCAGGAAGCATAAGCAAATTCTCCTTCAGACACTGCACACTGCTGTGCTGCTACACCACTGTCATGCCAAGTCAACACGTGAGAGTTACAATCTCTGTTAAATGATGGACGCCCCTTATCTCACTCCAAGGGTATCAATAACTTGTGAAGCTTTCTTAGTATTCTGTGAAGCCAGCGATTAATTTTTTTCAGAAGATCTTAATTCACCTTATTTGGAAGGTTCCTTCTCATGCCCAACATGTGAATCCAACGATACAGTTTCTCTTCTCCTCTTTGTCACAACATTCTACTCTCCGAAGTCTTGATATTAAGCTTGCTCTCTTCATTTCATTTTTTTGTCCCTATTTCTGACTTCTCAGTAGCAACCCTTCATATTTTCTAATACACCAAAAAGAGAAATTTCCTCCTTAAGTTTCTTTATGTTTTACTCCAGCAGATATTTTATCTCTAATACAAGTTGTGATGTAACTCCTCCTTTTCCTTCCTGCAGGCCGCTAGAACTAGATACTTGTAATGAGGACAAGCAGTAGAGATAACCAGACCTCCTCTGAGGGGACCTTTAATCTGAATGTTCCATGTCTTTGTCTTACTCTTGCTTTTCCATCCCTTTGCTGCCACTGTTCGCTTTTGGTCTTCTGGCAAGGTTGGAACCTCAGAGGGAGAAATCATACCACTTTCAGGAATGGCACATCCATGATTGCTCAATATGGCACCCAGGCCAATTCTGAGGCACAAAAAGTGAGCAGTGTGTTCCTGGACCAAGGATTCCACTTCTGCCCCTCACACCAATCACCCGGGGACCTTGGACTTGCCACTTAATCATCCACTGCATCAGATTCTTCCCCACTTAAAGTGAAGGGGTTGAACTAGATATCCTCTGAGAAATTTTCTTATTTGGCATTAGTATCTTCCAACCACGAGTGTAGTATTTCCTGTGTGGCCTCTTAGTGCCATACAATAGCACAGTAGTCCTCTCCTAGGTTGGGAGTGTTGCGTTTGATGGCCAGGAGATGGTAATTGGTTTTTAGTGGTGTTGGTTATAAAGAAATGATTTACTTCTTCTCACTTTCTAACAACTGCTCATGAATATCTGTCATTTTGTCTTAACATTCATTTCACATATTCCTTTCTAGAGTACTAAATGCATAGAAAAATTACTTTGACTATATATTTTTTAAAGTTCACGTTTATGACTCATCATTGCAATCCTGGAACGTTAGAAGATATGTGGACTTTAATATTCTCTACTGTTCAGAGTTTGTGTGCGTGAATATATTTGTCCGTGATGAATTCTGGGTACCTGCTGGATAAGAAATACGCAGCTCTCTAAGGTAAAATTCTGTACTAATTTTAGGTGGTCTCTGTCTCCTATTTATGACAAGTTTTTTTTTCTCCCAAATGTCTAATATTTCCTAGGGTCCAATATTTCACAACACAAGCTCAGCAGCATTGCTGTGAGATGGGTAACAAACCAACTTATATTTTATTGATGCTAAAACTGAGGCACAGAGAAAGTATATGATCTGCTCCAGCACGCCAGCAGCTCAGCGAGGAATGGCAGCATAAAGACGGAGAAAAGAAAGAACCTGATTCCTCTCAGATTCTCCTTTGGTAAGGATCAGAGCACCATGGGGCTGAAAGATTCTTTGAGAAATGGGCAGGCTACTATATTCTTTTTAGAGAAGCCTATATGTGAATTTAGCCAGTAAATATGTCAAGCTCCTGACCCTAATCAATCCCAATATTTAATATTCTTCATTACTAGAATGATCCTCCTCAGCCTTTGCCATCATCCACAAATAAATCCCAGCACTCATTTTGTCATGACTCGATTCCCTGTAATATCCTCATGACTAGGCACCCTTTAGTAGTCACTCTCCTCCACCCATCCTCAACTTAATTCTATGGTCTATGCCAAGTGACATTCCTAGGTTCTATTTCATTGTAACACTTAATTAAACAAGAGTGTAAAGACATCCTGTTTCCTAACACATCAGGTTTATGATCCTCTACCTAGCTTTTAAGGCCACACACTATTGGACCCTGCTCCATTTTTCAACTATCATTTCCCTATCCTAGTCCAGATTTGCAGATCTCATCTTTGCTTGCAATGGGATATTGTTTTGCTTTTGCACATTCTGCTTTTCATCCAGAGTTTGGTTTTCACTTCTTCATCCATGCATCTAAGCCCTACTCCTCTCATGCCCACCACAAAGCCTCCATGGACTCCTGTAGCTGTAGCAATCTCTTTACTGTGTCAACTCTAATTGTCCTGTGTGTTTGTATTACCTACAAATAGTCTCTCATTGTGTTTGTGTGTGACTACATTACACCTAAATCACTAAACTTCCTAGAGGGCAGGAATTGTGTCTTCTTTTTGGCTTACCAATAGTACAAGGGAAAATAAATAAAAATCATAAAAACAAAATAAAGTCCTCAATAAGTACCAGTTAATTCTCTGGAATTCAGTGAATTAGATTTGTAAACTATGCACATGCATGTGTGCATACTTTGTGAATGGACTTTGTATTTTGGGGAAAAAAGATCATAAATAAAGAGAGAAGTACAACTGACTCTTGAACAACTTGGGAGTCAAGAATGTCAACCTCTGATGCAGTCAAAAACCCACATATAACTTTTAACTCACAAAACTTAACTGACCAGAATGCCTTACCGATAACACAGTTGATTAACACGTATTTTGTATGAGCATTCTATACTGTATTCCTTCAATAAAATAAGCTAGGGTAAAGAAAATCTTATTAAGAAATCATGAGGAAGATAAAATATATTTACAGTACTGTATTCCATACTATAAGTTTACGTTGTCTGTTTACAAGATGAATCTTCTAAGATGGCAGTAACTGCAGCTGCAGACCTCAATCTGCAGTCAATACATGTTAACCAATTCAGCTCTTTTTTGCAATGTCATGACTTTTAATCTACTTCTAATGGGCAATTCCAGCCTCACCGTTGGCAATTCCTATGGATCCCATGATATTATTCAAGGTTTACACTATTGTACTAAACATGATGGAAAATATGTGAGAACTTCAAGAGATCATTTTTTATTGCAGCATGGGATTGGAACTGCTCACGTGGGGATGATTAGCATCACATGGTGTTTTAGGCAGATACTCACGTGAGCTCACTGCAATAGCAATAGGGGATGGCTATGAAATTATTGCAGTAGTACAGTATGTGCTATGATCAATTTTATGCAGTTATGATTTAATTTTGCATCTTTGTTTATATTTCTCTCACCTTTGAATGTATTGTCTGTGTGTGTGTTTTGATAAATTTTAACTTTTTATAACAGATTTGTGTATATCTTATGGCAGTGAATGGTAAAGTACACTAGTATCTTGCATATATTTTGTGCATTCCTGACCTACCTTTTTCTTAATTTCTTGGATAGTTCTAGGATATGCACCTGGTTTACCTACAAGTTTTTTCAAATTGACGCAAATCTCCAAAATATTTTGCAATATATTTATTGAAAGAAATCCACGTGGAAGTGGACCCAGCTTGTTCAAATACATGTTTTTCAAGGGTCAACTGTATATGTAGCATTTTTGTTTAGTTTTGGGGAGTATTTTTAGATGATAATTTAGCCTCAATTATCACCTGAATTTCAAATGCCTTCCAGAGGACTTCTTTCTTTAACTGGAAGTTGTTTTGCTGCATGTAAGAGTAATATCTTCCTTGTCAAGCTGGCGTAGCATTTGACTTTCACCCTGATGACCCTCTCATGCTCTGAGCATCCTTGTTTTTCATTTCGCATAATACAGAACTAAATCTTGAGTTTGGATATTGTATGAACTGAAATGGCATACAATCAAGGTTCATATTTTATAAGTGGCTGGAATTCACTTGAGAATATTGACATAATAATATATACTTTATTTTGGAAGGCAGATAAGGTGTGAGCAGGTCTTAGCACAGGGGAAAATTTTATTTTATTTTTTTTTAGAGTGTGGGGTGGGAAATCGGGGTCTCACAGCCTTCAGAGCTCAGAGCCTCGAACAGATTTACCCACATACTTATTGACAGTAAGCCATTGATAAGCATTGTTTCTATAGATGATAGATTAACTAAAAGCATTTCTTTTCTTTTTTTTAATTATACTTTAAGTTCTAGGGTACATGTACATAACGTGCAGGTTTGTTACATATGTATACTTGTGCCATGTTGGTGTGCTGCATCCATCAACTTGTCAGCACCCATCAACTCGTCATTTATATCAGGTATAACTCCCAATGCAATCCCTACCCCCT
>NW_012119376.1:5338894-5365140 GCF_000951035.1 Colobus angolensis palliatus | reverse complement strand
TGGAAGCTTCGTCTCAGGGGTGTACCCCACCGTGTGAGTTGTGGGGTTTCAGTCTGCCCCTAGTAGGGGATGTCTCCCAGTTAGGCTACTCAGGGGTCAGGGACCCACTTGAGCAGCCAGTCTGTCCATTCTCAGATCTCAACCTCCGTGTTGGGAGATCTACTGCTCTCTTCAAAGCTGTCAGACAGGGTCGTTTGCATCTGCAGAGGTTTCTGCTGCTTTTTTTTTTGTTGTTTTTGAACTGTGCCCTGTCCCCAGAGGTGGAGTCTACAGAGACAGGCAGGCCTCCTTGAGTTGCTGTGGGCTCCACCCAGGTCGAGTTTCCCAGTGGCTTTGTTTACCTACTTAAGCCTCAGCAATGGTGGGCACCCCTCCCCCAGCCTCGCTGCTGCCTTGCCCTTAGATCACAGATTGCTATGCTAGCAATGAGGGAGGCTCCGCAGGTGTAGGACCCTCCCGGCAAGGCGTGGGATATAATCTCCTGGTGTGCTGTTTGCAAAGACCCTTGGTAAAAGCGCAGTATTGGGGTGGAAGTTACCCGATTTTCCAGGTGTTGTGTGTCTCAGTTCTCCTGGTTAGGAAAAGGGATTCCCTTCCCCCTTGGGCTTCCCAGGTGAGGCATTGCCTCACCCTGCTTCAGCTCTCGCTGGTTGGGCTGCAGCAGCTGACCAGCACCGATTGTCCAGAACTCCCTAGTGAGATGAACCCGGTACCTCAGTTGAAAATGCAGAAATCACCTGTCTTCTGTGTTGCTCGTGCTGGGAGCTGAAGACTGGAGCTGTTCCTATTCAATCATCTTGCTCCGCCCCTGGAGTCTCCACAGGGGAAAATTTTAAATAAGCAGTCTTCATTTTGCAAATATTGTCTTAATTGAGAAGCTATGTAATATTTGAAATGTACCAATTTTAAAATATGAATGTTTCTTTCAATTTCATGGGGTTGTATTTAGAAATTTTGAAAATTTTGTTACATTAAAACATTATAAAAACTTGTACCAGGGCCTTCTCAGTCTGGGCTAGAGGATTCGGTTCATCCATTGCACCAGTCTACTCAGCAGGAATTGTTTCTTGGTATCTACTCAAACCTTACTGAAGAGAATAACTGCTGCAAAGCTCTCATTTTTAAATATTTTCTTAAATATGTATATATAAAATTGAAACTTATCTTATTGGAATTTCTACCTGTTGCATCTGCACTCTCAGCAGCATTGGCCAGAACTTTTCCCACCTGATGGAAGTATTCTTTATCTGCATCATCTGATAGGGTAATCACCAGCTGCATACGGCTTTGAGCACTGGTGACTTGAGGAACTGAAATTTTTCATTTTATTTAATTTTATTTAATTTAAATTTAAATGTGAATAGTCACCCAATACAACATAAATAATCACAACATAATACAATGTAAATAATCACAAAATACAATAGGCTAGTGACTGTTGTACTGGACATCACAAACATGGTAGTTTGTTGAAAAAGCTAGCGATCATTTTCACATGCTGGCCCTTAAGAAATGTCAAGAGATTGTTGATATTTGTAGTTTCTTTTTAGGGCATTTTTTTGTTTCCTCATTAATAGGTTTGAACTTCAGAAATTAGTTTGTTGCTACTGCTGCTACTGTTGCTATGATCCTCTTTTTCCTAAGGTCTCTTCAAACTCATGGATTCTATCATTGTTTCTAGATGTTCCTTGGAGATGGTGAGCAATTATAGCCTTGATACATACAAAGTACTCTGAATGCATGGGACAACAAACAAACAAACAAACAAAACTGACACACAAATCACAGAATCTGGAACATCTGGAGACATAGGGCACGCAAGATTTAAACAAATGGTTGTAACCGGGACAATTTTGCCTCACAGGGGACATTTGGCAATATCTGGAGATGGGTATTGACTGCCATGACTTGTGGGGGGTGCAATGCTTCTGGTTGGTATCTAGTGAATAGAGGGCAGTGATACTGCTAAACATCCTATAATACTCAGGACAGAGCCTCCACAACAGAGAATCATCCAGCCCAAAATGTCAATAATGCCGAGGCTGAGGAAGCCCGGTTTCCACATTTAAGAAATAAATATCACATTAAAAGCCTCATTCATTTGAAAAGAAGGAAAGACTTACAAAATGGCCCGCCTAGGTGTACTAATATTGTAAAAGTTTATAAGTTGCATGCTTGTTTCTGAATTCCTCTTCCACATCAAGAACTCTATTGGGTCACTGAATGTACTGGTAAATTTACTAAGAACATCTTCAAAAGTTCTTCACTCCTTCCTTCTTTTCCTTCTGAAGCTATTACTGCGGATCTTGTTATTATCATTGTTAGACACTCGTAATATACTTTTAATCCCCGTTTGTGCTTCCGTTTTCACAGAACACTATCTGTGTTGTAACAAAGCCACTGGTTAAATAATGAGTCCAGATAAAAATGATGTGATATCGTGAAGTCATCTTCTTCAGATACGTATTTGGTAAGACTCCTTTTTCCTTGGAAGTATTTTATTTGGTAGTGTGTGAGGCCAGTTAATCTTTCTCTCGCATCCTGAGGCAGGAAATAATTAATATAACCTGGGGGAAGAGCCCGGCTAGCTGGTCAGAAGGAAATCTGACACCTGGTGAAATGTGCCTCGTTTCCGGTTTCAGCACTAGCGTGAAATTTCCCGAGGTTCATAGAAAGGTTCTTCAAATCTTGGCAAATTTCTTGGTAAACTGGGTAGTGTCAGATTCCAAAAGAAATAGGAAAGTTTTACCTGGCTTCGAATTTCCAGTGTAAAATGTTCAACAGTCTAAGCAAGAGGGCTCCTTGCAATTGAGAAAAATCCAAGTTTCTTACTTTGGATAACTTATTGGAAGATACAATTCACCAAGCATAAAACCTCCAGGGAGACACATTTCATAGTAAGCCATCTAGCCTCTTTCAGAACGTGCAGGAGTTTTCAGTGGACATGGCTGCTATCTCTGCACCAACAATTTCATGTTGTTCATTATCACATTGTATCATAATATTCCCATGTTCAAAGCCATGCTAGAGGAAAATACTCTCCCAGAGGGTTTTTCAAAGTTTCCACTGGAGAGAAGAATGCATGGGACATTTCCTATCAAGTTCCAAAGAGTGGAAAAGAAAGTACAATGATAAGAATCAATAGACAATTCCTAAAATATTGTTCATGAAATGAGTTCTAGCAGGCTGTGAGGGTGAAGAGAAAAGTTACATTTCCAAGTTCTAATAGCAGTGTTGGACTTTGAAATAAAAGGAAGGTTTTCTAAAACCTTGTCCTGATTTGAGTAGGTTTGAGATTTGACATTCAGCACACATTTTTAAAATCTTCCTGCAAAACCTCTGTACATCCACTTAGTACTAAAGGGCTGCTTTGCCCAGTTCCCAGGGGCTCTAACATGCAGGCTGATTGCAACCCTGCTAAGTCAGCAAAGGGAGGCTGCCGGTTCAGAATGTTGCTCCTTTTAAAGGAACCACATCCTGCCAGGGCCTTGGAATCATTACAACCTCATGATAAAATTTCTGGCAATTTAATTAACACAAAGACATTTGAATCGTTTCTAGTGTTTGTAATCTCCTTCTGTCTGAGTACCATATAATCAAGGACATTCAACTGGAACAGAATTAGCCTACTTTAAGGACACCCCAAACAAATTCATACAGGCTGAAGTTATTTAATCATTGGTGCTGAGTAATGGATATGGTTAAGCTGATGAACACAGTTTCTCCATAGTGTCTTTGATGGAAAGCAGTGCTCCTATAGAGGTATTGATCTGTGGGATAAATAAAAACACTGGGGTTTAAAATTACATTGATTATTACTAACTACTCCTTTTTCACTGAAAGCAATATCAAGTCCATCAAATAAGGTCTATGACCAGAAATCAAAGGCCTTTTTTTTGTGTGTTCAAAACATGGAAAAAATTATTGTTACCAAATCTATCTTTTCAACCAATCCACAACATAGGTAGAAATTGCTGTCAGAGTTGACACACGCTAACATGAAGAGTGATGAGAGGTTATTCTTTCTTGGTCTTTTTGGTAATCAAGCACTCTGAAATTGTGATTGATTGCTGGCTCCAAGTGATTTTTTTTTTTTTCTTTAGGGCAAGCTTCCAAAGGATTTCCTAAGGCTAAATCTAAAATAGCGAAGAGGAAAATACATAAATTTATCCTTTAATAGTTGATGCTAAAAACTAATTTTCAAAATATTCCCAGGAAAGTCCTATCTTTGTACTCAAATTACTAGGAAATTGTTCTAATTGTTTCAGTAAAAGAACTGTTGTTAAAAATAACCTGCAGTGTTCTGTTTTGGTTAGTGGTAAATCAAGTTTAACTCCTGGGAAAACTCAAAATTCATTCTGTAATACACCGGCCCCAGTATTTTTCTTTGGCTTTTAAGAAAGCTATGAGTCAGAACTTGAATTGATTTGTAACACAAATACTAGGATTGGCTCCCACCAAACAGTGATGGTGCCCTTTTGCTAAATGCAGACAATTAGTAGCCCAGTGGGTGAATTGATTCTTTGCATTGGGAGAAGAGAATACAAGGACTCAGGAAGAGCTGAGTAATGTCCACACATGAATGAGTGAATGATGAGACCGAGACTGTATCACCACAGGCTTTTCTCCAATTCCAGGTCTCTTGTCCGGTAGAGAGGATGATGTACTATTCTCCAGAAAGTTAGAAAGCAGCAAAACTTTGTATTTTTATTAGAGGGGACAGTTTAGTATTCTGCTAAGCTGACAGTAAAATGAACCTGCCAGTTCCTCCTTTTTAAACCATCCACTGACATGGGACTAAAGAATTGCTCAAGGAAATTAATTGCAGACACTCTTAAAAACCAAGTGGAAAGGAATTTCTGCACTGAAGGGGAGTCAGTCTGAAATTTATGGCAGTGGAAAGTATTTTAATCAAATAGTGTAGCTGTATTTTTAAAGGATGGGATAATTTTATGATCAATAACAATATTTGTATGCCTGCATGCTGAAATGGAGAAATCAAATCTCATGCTTCAAAGCCTAGGCTATGTGCTGCAGGTGTCTAGGAGAAATGCTTTCATAACATACATGATTATAAACTAGCCTGGGTAAATTGATGTCTTTTTCTGCCTTTACATGAAGCATGAGGAATTGGTGACTGCAATGGCCTAAGACTAAGTTAAATGTCTGACATTGAGCTTGTCCGGGCTCTTTTCTCACTAGCTGAAGAATAGAGGTGCTGGAGCCATGTGGAGTTGGGTGGGGCTTGAATGGGAAAGGTAGAATGTTATAAGGAGTTAGTTCCTCACATTTGGATAATTTGAGGCTGAAAACCATATTTCCATTACCCGTTGGTAAAAGAGTGAGAGCAGAGAGGCAAATGCCAAAGAATGATGTCAGTTAAATGCCCGAGGTTTAACTAAGTGACAGAGAGCCCTGGGGCTCGTTGTATTTCCAATACATATTTGTGTGAGCAGACAACTCACTAAAATCTCCATCATCTCAGTATGTAATGCCAGTGTTACGTAGTGGAATTATGGATTTAACTTTAAAAATCACTTATAAAAATGTTGGAGAAAATTTAAGGTAAAAAAGATTCAACATTGAAAGCACCATGAGTAATAGTAATTATACTCTTGAAGACTTCAGTATAACCAGGTCCATTTGGAGCTCAATTCAAAAAGGCTTTGTTACTAACGAGCCCAAAGAGCATTATGATAAAGGTTTGACTCATCAGGGCATATCATATTAGGCATCAAGGACAGCATAATACTGAGACTGAATGTCGTAAAATGATTGCCTCCCAATTAAGACTAATTGTAAGAAAGGGCTGTCTGATTTATAGAATAGTTTTAAGAAATGTAGTTGAATTACTTTTAAGTAGGCTGATACTATAATTGTTTTAGCCAATGGCCTCTTCATCCTTCAAATAATGAGGTTCTAGGCAAATACACTCTGATTCTCAGCCAGTGATTTCTTGTCTATGAAAAGTGTGTCATAATTTGAAATAAGAACCAATGTTTCAGCCATTTAAAAGTAATCAATAACCCATATAACTACAAATAGAGGCTTCTCATGCATTCCATTTATATTACTATCAAAAAAAATTGGATGCTTTCTTAAGCAAACTTCTGCCAAATTATGGCTAGATAAAAACATAGGATCACCATTACGATTATTAGTATATGAATGTGGCTTGGTTCCTTCATTACTGTCTTGAGAGGTGTAAGTAATACTAGACTGGAGCCACTCTTTGCAGCAGCATCACCCAGTGTCATGTCTCTGCAGAGAAACCATGAATTAGGGGCTCTCTCTTACATGAACAGTGTCAGTTAAATGCTCACATTTCAGGTGAAATGTGTGTAAGTGCAAAAGTGTTGCTGATGTCTCCCACCTGGAAATAGGAAATACTCAGGAGTCATTCCCATCCATCTCGTGCTGAGTTTTACATTAATAAGGTAATGTCTTTAAGATCTCTGAGGTTTCAGGAGAAAGGCACACTGGGAGAATGGCTGTTATTATTTCCGAGACCTCCCGTCTCGAGCTAGCTTAAAGGCTAAGGGTCCCGAGGTGGTGCTGTAATAGCAGCTCTAATAATGTGCAGTTACAGCACATCTCACGTGAGGTGCTCCGAAGACATTATACACATTTATTCATTAAACCTGAACACACCCCAGAGATAGGTTAACTGCTATGATACTCCTTTATGCCAAAGTAAATGAAAACAGAGGGGGAAGAGAGTCAGCCAAGATCGTATGATGAACTTGTGGTACAACGGGAGCAATGATGGTGCTCTCAAGTTCCCTAGTGACTGGGTGAAAAGTCTTGCCACATTTGGCATGAGCGTATACATGTACCTAGTACGCTTGCTTAATTTTACTTCATCTTGTTCTAGAAATAACTGAAGAACATGTACAAATATATTCAATACAGCTAGATAACATAAATGGAAAATAAGTTTCTAGGGAAAAAGACCCAAGGAAAATAAGGATATAAAAATGAGATAAAACCTGGGATGAAGTACAGTTGTGTTTTCTGTGAATGATGTTTGGCAAATACTCTCTTCACAAATAAATTGTGTATAAAGGGAAACAAATAGCCTCAGTTTCCCTTATCCGTGTGCCTTGGGAAGAAAGTTTTGCATGTTATGGGAAAGAAAGGGCTAGAGAAAACATCAAGGCTTTGTAAAATTAGACTTCAATCCAGTTTGTTGAGTGGTAGATCAAAACAGTATTATTAGGGCCCAAGAGCCCCTCAATCTAGTGGTACCTCTGCTAAAGTGCAAACCTAGGAACAGTACGTTTCCCCACCATCTGGAGGGGTAAACATCAGAGACAATGAGAAAAACTAAGAAGAACAATGGGCAGTGGCAGTAGAGGGACTTGATCTAAATCCTGAAAGGGGTTGGAGATCATGGGTGAATTAGTGCCACAAATGAGGCAGTGATCCATGGTTTGGGCAGAGTTTATGGGAACAGGGGTATGTTGCAACAGCATGGACAGCAGCCCATGGGCAAACATAGTGCCCGCAGCATAGTGCTGCCTACATGTGTGGCAGCATCAACCCAGGTGAGCAAAGGGTCAGCCTGAGCCACCGCTTTAGAGCTGCAACCAGATGTGAGATGGTGCCCCCCTCTGCTACTCCCACCTCATCCGTCACCTCCAATCTCATTCCTCAGCCCCCAGCCTCTTTTGTAATAACGTTTTTAAAAGACACAGTATATTCTCATTGGATTGGTATAGCTTAAACCCAATGCTTTCTTGGCAGTAATCAGCTTCTAAACTTTTCCTTTACTATTTCCAGTACTATTACTGTCAGAGGGTTTTTTAAATTGCGGGGTGTGTGTGTGTGTGTGTGTGTGTGTGTGTTTGTGTTATTCTGTTGTTCCTTACATTCCTGATCTAGTACTTACAGGCAAAGTCTCACGTGTGGTGATACATGAATGGATAAAACCTGAACATCAGGTGGAAATTTCAGGTCATGTAGTATTTACAGAAAATCACTTGAAGCCTTATTCTATGCCCCCATGGAAGTAAAAAATATCATAATTATCCCTGCATATGTACTGGGTCCTTATCTGCCTTCACTGGATTAGGTGGGGTGAGGGATCATCATGTTCTCCCACACATGCTGTCTGTTTGGCATGATTTTACCAGATGTGAAATTCAGCCTCAGTTTTCTCAGAACACTCACCAACTCACAAAGAACTTTGAAAATAGTCAAGTTGGTCAATGTTTTTTTGAGAGGAGTTTACATTCCAAGATCAAGCTATTTCAAATTGAACACTAAAAATTTCTATTCATGTATTCATTCATTCATTCACTCTTTTCTATAAAAAACATTAAATCCTTACATTGTGCCAAGCACAGCTCATGGTGCTTGGGAGTTATCAGTGAAAAAAACTGACAAACATCCCTGCTGTCATGGAGGTGAAATTATAACAGATATTTGCACCAAGCTGCTATATATCCCCAGAGGTTTTCCCTGGCTGCCTCCTCGGCGACAGGCTCTAATCTACCCCAATTTTTTCTATCTCTTCTCTTCCATCACTTTTCAGGAATAAAAAGAAAGTCCTCTCAATTTTTTCTTAATGTGATGCATTGACTCTTGAACCCAGGTTCTCAAGTTCCCTAAGTGATATCCTAAATGCTGTGTTAAAATATTCTTTCTTTCCCTTTCTTTCTTTCTTTCTTTCTTTCTTTCTTTCTTTCTTTCTTTCTTTCTTTCTTTCTTTCTTTCTTTCTTTCCCTTTCTTTCTTTCTTTCTTTCTTTCTTTCTTTCTTTCTTTCTTTCTTTCTTTCTTTCTTTCTTTCTTTCTTTCTTTCTTTCTTTCTCTCTCTCTCTCTCTCTCTCTCTCTCTGTCTTTCTTTCTTTGACAAGGTCTTGCTCTGTCGCTCAGGCTGGAGTACATTGGTGCGATTTCAGCTCACTGCAACCTCCGCCTCCCGGGTTCAAACGATTCTTCTGCCTCAGGCTCCTTATTAGCTGGGATTATAGGCACATGCCATCATTCCTGACTAATTTTTCTATTTTTTTGTAGAGACAGGGTTTTGCCATGTTGGCCAGGCTGGTCTCGAACTCCTGACCTCAAGTGATCCACCTGCCTCAACCTCCCAAAGTGCTGGGATTACAGGTGTGAGCCACCGTGCCCGGCCTGAAATATTTTCTTAAAGACAGTTGTTTCCTTATGAATATGTCAGAAGGGAAAAGATATTTTTATCATCTCTGTTAGTGGGATATAGACAGTTTAAGTTATTAGATATTCATTAATAGGAAAATAAATCTCTTATGGTACCCATGCGTAGTTTTAAGTCTTGCTGGGAGATCAACTGCTCATCTGTAAAGTTTTCATGTTTGAGTCTCCCTGCTTCCCCCAATCCAGTCAGGATGGCAGGCACACTGCATAAGAGCCCTTCCAGGGACTACAGTAGGGAAATGATTACATTTTACCATGTTCAGAATAGGGATCTGAGAGATGATAATCAGCCCACAAAGACTCTCTGTCAGTATTATCTATGAACTTCACATCAAGGCTATATATATGGGTCAAATACTCTCTGATTTCATTTCATGTGTTTCATTCCATGTGTTATCACTCAGTACCATCAGTATTCACCTCATGAATAATTTTAGCAGTTTAAAAAAATTTTCGTAAATATATTGGCCTTTAAAAGGTGGTTCATGAATAAGCAATCCATCTACTTTCCAATGACCCTGGTAGTTCACCATGTGAGCCACCAGAAATTTTGGTGTTTACATCCAAGAATGGCTACATTTGTCATAGATCAGTGTGATAAATGAATGTCAAATAGCAACCCAATGTCCACACAGAGGGAGCCCTGATTAGGAAATGTATGTACCAACATAAACACAAGTATTATATTTAAAAAAAAACACACAGAAAAATAAATGGTCTAAAAATTGTGGATATCACTTGATGGATATTTTAAAATTTAATCCTCTGTCAAAGAAATCGTTTTCCATAATACAGAAGTCTATGAGATCCGAGATGAGAAAAATGAAACAAAAATAACTCAACGAAACAGTTTGCTTTTAGCACAATTCACAATTACAAAGATATGGAATCAATCAAAGTGCCCAACCAATGAATGGATAAAGAAAGTGTGTGTGTGTGTGTGTGTGTGTGTGTGTGTGTGTGTATACATACACTATGGAATACTACTCACCCATAAAAAAGAATGAAATAGTGTCTTTTGCAGCAACTTGGATGGAACCAGAGAGTATTATCCTAAGTGAAGTAGTTAAGGAATGAAATACCAAGTACCACATGTTCTTACTTACAAGTGAGAACTAAGATATGGGTATGTAAGAGCATACAGAGTGGTGTAATGGACATTGGAGATTTGGGAGAGTGGGAAGGAGGGTGAGAGATGAAAAATTGCCTGTTGGGCACAAGGTACACTATTTGGGTAATGGGTACTCTAAAATCCCAGACTGTACCACTGTATGACTCATCCATGTAACCAAAAACCATTTGTACCTTAAAGTTATTGAAATAAAAAAGATTTTTTTTTTAAGCTCAGCTTGCTTTTGAAGGAAAAATTCCAGGTGAATTTAGTGAATCTAAGGAAATGTAATTGTCCGTTTTCCTAGGTAAATTATCATCAGTTAAAAACCACTGTCCTAATTGGAGAAGGCTCACCTAGACCTGACAATTCATGTATACAAGATAGGACCTTCTGGAAATGGGAAAATGTGTTGAGGTGGAGTTTATTGGTGAGTCAACGAAGGAAGGATTATTTGTTGCCTGAGAGCGTTGGGCAATGGTTGAAGAAGACCCGAGGGTCCAGTCTTTAATGCAGAAAAAAGGTAGAGGTATCAATTCTTAAAGGCTGAGCAGGAGGACATTCATTAATAATGTGACAAGAGTCATCAAAGGGAAGGAAATTCTTCTACATGGAGCATTGCAAGGATGGAGCTCTGATGAGGGAAAATTTCTTGAAGTAGGAATATAATCAGCTCCATCTTACAGGTTGCCATCCCTGTGCAGTAGTCATTAATGGATCATGAGTTCTGTCTAACTTTCCCCATTTATCTGTCCCTTAAGAAGATGGAAAGATCCTGAAAGAAGCCAATCTCTATTACTTTCTTGTGCTCAAGAGAAACAAGATGGAAAATAGACGACTTTCTGATTTGAACAATATGGTCTCTGGCATCTATGAAGGTTTTCCAGAGATGCCAAATGATTCCATAACAAAAGTAAAATAAATAACAACAAACCTCTTTTGAATAAGTCTCACTTTCATTAGCTTTTTCTTTGCTTTTCCAGTGAGGAAATGGGACTAAGTTTCACTGAACCAGAAGAGGATTCTTCTGTGACACCAATAAATGTGAGAAATCAACTTAGAAATTTTAAATTGAATTAGCATATAGCAGTTACTGTATGCCATGCATAGTTCTAAGGGTTTTATAAACATCAACTCATTGAATTCTTATGAAAGTCTATTAGGTAAACACTACTATTTCTAAGGGCAGACTGTTGTTCAAGTAGAAACCCAGCTGTGGATTATCCGCTGCGTGTCTTTTTGGGTCTAGTGATAGGAAGTCTCCGTGCTGGTCAACAGTAAGGAGCTTAGGCCAGCATTATTGCATAGAGGATGACCCTCAGGAAAGGTGCCTCCCTGCCATTCTCTCCTGTCTGCAAAGCCTACAAACTGCCAAAACCAATATAGTGTGAGGTCTCAAGAAATGAAAATATCTCAATAAATGAGTTGTTCTTCCTGTGTAGAGAAAATAGTCATCTTGGGGGTATTGATTAAAGATTTTCCCAAATTTCCTAAGGTAGGGGTTTTTGTGGAGGGTAAGGAAGTTAGGAATTTATGTGAGGGCAAACACAGAGGCCCTAAGAGCCATGGAGAGAAAGAAGGGCTTCTACCTCTCTCCTCTGCTACTGTTTATCTATCTATCTATCTATTTATTTATTTATTTTTGAGATGGAGTCTTGCTCTGTCACCAAGGCTGGAGTGCAGTGATTCCATCTTAGCTCACTGCAAGCTCCGCCTCCTGGGTTCACGCCATTCTCCTGCCTCAGCCTCCCAAGTAGCTGGGACTACAGGCGCCCACCACTATGCCCGGCTAATTTTTTTGTATTTTTAGTAGAGATGGAGTTTCACCGTGTTAGCCAGGATGATCTCGATCTGCTGACCTTGTCATCCACCCGCCTCGGCCCCCCAAAGTGCTGGGATTACAGGTGTGAGCCACCGCACCCGGCCCCTCCGCTACTACTACTATCAATTCCATCACCATTCTCATTTTCACCACTTTCACTCTCCTTTTGTCAATCATAATTTTTCTTTAAAAAAAAATAGGAAAGGAAAAAGAAAAGTCAAGGCAGTAGAGGTTTAGAGAAAAAATTTAAAATAAAAATTTAGAATAAAAGAAAAGAGAATAAAGTAAAAGTATGTATAAGAGAATTAAAATTCCAGTAGAACAAAATGTTGAGCTTGAAATTAAGATTGAAAGAATGAGATTTAAAAGATAAAAGTGGATCATTAAAATTATAAATCTATAGATTATTAAAGAATAAGATAAAATACTTAAACCCACCAGATAAAAATTTCAATATAAACATAGATAAAACTAAGGATTAGTAGGAATTAATCACTAAGTAGGAAAACATTAAGGCATTGAAACTAAAAATCAAGAGGATTAGAGGCAAATATGTTAAGAAGAAATTAGGTAACTATAGAAGAAAATAAGAAAGGAAAAAAACTTTCTTTCAGCAGTTAAGAAATGAGTCTTGTTTAAAATGTAGATACATTGGGACAACATCCTTTCTGAGTTAAGTGCACAAGGAGGAAGGGAATATAGGGATAAGTTGCTCTTTGGCCAGGGATATGGTTTGGCTGTGTCCATACCCAAATCTCATCTTGAATTGTAGCTCCCATAATTCCCATGTGTTGTGAGAGGGACCTGGTGGGAGGTAATTGAATCATGGGGGTAGTTTTCCCCATACTGTTATCATGGTAGTGAATAAGTCTCATGAGATCTGATGATTTTATAAGGAGTTTCCCCTTTCATTTGGTTCTCATTCTCTCTTGTCTGCCACCACATAAGATGTGACTTTCACCTTCTTCTATGATTGTGCGGCCTCCCCAGCCATGAGGAACTGTGAGTCCATTAAACCTCTTTTTCTTTATAAATTACTCAGTGTCTGGAATGTCTTTATCAGCAGCGTGAGAACAGACTAATACAGCTAGAAAGTCAAACTCTGAAGAGACTCCTCTAAACTCTGCCAGATATGCCAACAATCAAGTCTCCTTCACACATACAGAGCTGAGGCACTCCTGAGCTTCCTCTGCCTGATACTAAGATATTTCATTTTTCTTTGTGTCACCTACTGAAGTGTTCTGCTCTTTATTCAAGGCAGAGTTCTTAAGTCTCATGAACAGAAATTGTAGACTACTAAGGAACATGGTGGACATCAGAGAATCTGAGTCATGAGCAACAATCAAATAATAACAAATTATGTTTTCTATTAAATATTTTTTCTGTGATTTGTAAATTTACATTAGTGAAACATACGTTTTTAATAGTCGGGGATTCTGTTCTTTTTCCCACAGTAGGTATTTCACAGTTGCCAATTTTATCATGATGTCATTGATGAAGTTGTTCCACAAATTCTTAAAATATTGTGTTGTTGGGGACAAGAACCCTGGCTGGCCTTGACATCAGACCTAGGGCAGGACACAGGAACCAGGCTGACTCAGAGCTCCCTCATGGCTACGTCTGTGCTTCCTTCCCTTTTTAGGAGCTTCATTCTTTCTTCCTCAGCTGCTCTCCATTTCACAAGCATGAGAGCCCGATGGGAGTTCCTCCGCCCACCCTGCCTGGTTAGCAACAGTGACTGGTTTAAGAGTAAGTATGCACCTCTGCAGAGTCAGTCACCTAGAACCTTACCTACTAAACTGCAGATTGGTCCAGGAAGTGAGAATGTGACCTAAACCAGACAATCAGAGGCTTTCCCTGAGATTTTCCTAATTTGAGCCCGAGGGGAGAAGTACTTGGATGCCATGACTCCTCAAGAGGTGCTTAAGGAGAGAAAGTTGAGAAAATGAAACCAAACATAAAGAGCTAAACCATGAGGAGTCCTGCCCAGCTTCTGAGCTGTCCATCATGAGGTCATGACTGCTCTCCTATTTTTGCAATCGATAAAGGCAAATGCTTTCTGCCCCTGTAGCTATCCTCAAAGAGTGGTGTCCAAAAGCAGGACGGCTTAAGTCCTCATTTAATGAGAAAATTCTTTTATTAATAGCATATTTTTAGGTCTTTTGGTAAACTAGGGGAAACTAGCTTGTGTTGGTATGTGTTAAGTAGATGTACTAATCTTGTAATCTATACTCTTCCCCAAACTCCAGGCCCCACTGCATAAATAAGTTTCTTATGCCAGATTTATTTCTTTCATAAGAAATATATATATATTTTGTCTCAGAGCCCCACTATCACCATTTAGGCTCTAAAAAATCTGAGAGATTTGATTCTCTCGTACATTTGATTCCCAGCTGCTAACCTGGAATTTTGTTTTAGGAGTTTGTGAAGACTACTTTCCAACCACCTGTGTAATGCAATTATTTCAAAAAGGTACCAGAGAAGACTGACTGCTTGAGTCGGGCCATGGGTCTTTTGTCCTCAGACTGAGATTTACACCATTGCCTGCCCTGGTTCTCCAGCCTTCAGACTTGCACCCAATTATACCACTGGCTTTGCTGAGTCTCCAGTTTGCAGATGGCAGATCCTGGGACTTCTCAAGTTCCATAATTGCAGGAGCTGTAGATATAGACATAGATACAGATATAGATATAGATATAGATATACATGGATAGAGATATCTCTATCCAACATCTGTCTACCTACCTATCCATCTATTATCTATCTATCTATCTATCTATCTATCTATCTATCTATCTATCTATCTATCTATCATATTGCTTCTGTTTCTCTGGAGAACTCTAATAAAACCACTAAAAAACATAAAGTGTTATCAATTAAAGTATGATAAGAATCAGCAAGCCTTATCTGTAAATGATGATAGTAAATATTTTAGGCTTTAAGGTCTACAAGATCTCTATTATAATGGCTGAATCCTGCCATCGTAGCAAGAAAGCAACCATAGGCAATATGTAAGCAAATGGCTATGACTGTGTTCCAATAAAGCTTTACTTGTGGACATGGAAATTTGAATTTTATGTAACTTTTACGTGTTATAAAACTATTTTTCTTTTTTTTTTTTGTAACCGTAAAGAATGTACAAACCAATCTTAGCGCTAGAGCCATACAAAAGCAGATGATCAGCTAGATTTGATCGACCAGACATTACGGTTTCTTATCATGTTAATTACAAGATGCATCCATATTTCAGAGTTGTTAGAATGTAGAGATACCTGCATCTTAGATTGAATGTGATAGTTCAGTATTATAGAACCCTAGGTCTTTTGGATTCCCTGGGTTTTAACATGTATAACATATCTCCACAATGTGTTTCCACTTAACCTTTGGCAATCAGCAAGGATCATTGGTAAGCATACAGTGTGTCCTTTCTGGGACATAGTGAGAGGTGGACATGGAATGGAGAAGGCTGAGAAGAAAGTTACAGGAAATTGAGGTGTGTGGGGCAGTCTTTTGGCATCTGAATGTTCAGAGAATAATGATGCATGCCATTTGTATAGCACTTTAAATTCCGTAAAGTCTATATATATATATGTTGTTTTACTGAATTTTCCCCATGGATCTGTGAAGTACCCATTGTGGAAATTAGCTGCAGAACAGAAAAACATACATGTGAGTGAGTTATAACTGGGAAAAGGTAGACCCTAACATTGTCTTTTGACCATACAACTGTTCTTCTTTATGCAAAAAGCTTATATCCAGTGAGTGTTTCTAAGGATGAAAGTTAAGCAGACATGTTTCAATGGACTGAGAGAAAGGGATGAGAAAAAAAGTAAGAACCAGTGTTTCCAGTGCTTTGAATAATCTCCACCCTTCAGCAAATTGAAGGAGGCTTTTCTCACTTATGATCATGATTGTATTGTCACAGCCTTTCTCTTTCATTTTCCTTACAGTATTGCTTTCAGCAGAACCTACTGCCTCTTAGCCGATATTAGTACAAAGGCATTTGCAAGACACCGTATGGGCATATCTGACCCAAAATGCAGCTGGTTTGTTAATTAAATTTAAACATTTTGACATTTATCTCTGATTTCACTTCCTTGTTCTGTTTCTCTTCTCTTCCTCTTTTGAGCCAAGTAATAAATGCAATGAAAGTAACATGGACTTTGAACTCAGGGATTTGAATCCAAATGTGCTGTTTATTAGTTTGTGACTCTTAGCAAACTACTTAATCTTTCTGAATGCTTTCATTATTCTCATTTTAAAAAGGGGAATAGTATTACCAACATTATGGAAGTTATCAGTGAGGTGTTACACACAATGCCCATAGAAACATGCCTACCCCATAGTAGTATGTGTTAACTATCATTGTAAACATTAAATGGAGTCACATATAAAATACCAAAAAAGGCATCTGATGCATAATAGATAATCCCTTAACCATAGAGAAAGCAAGATTCTCTCTATATGGATTCTCCAGGGTCACCTTTTTCATCTAATTTGCAACGTTGTATCCCCTCTTTTCGAACACACAAAATATGACTGAATAACATGATCCTGGTCACTCGAGTTGTTTTTTGTTGAGTTTATCTTCATTTTCTCATTTCTGCTAAAGGCTGTGTAGTATAATGTAGAAATTACAAGCTCTTACCTACCCTTTATAAAATTAATCAATGATTTACTTCCCCAATAAAACCCTATCTTTTTTCTTTATATATTTCCACTTTGTTTCTCTATATTTCTAATTGTATTAGCCTCCCTCTTAAAGACTGATTATTTATCCCCTCATGTAAGTACATTTTGATACCTGCAACCTCAATGAATATTTCTCTGCCTTTCATCTCACCGGGTCTCTCAGTAACATTGGACAATGTTGGCATCTTCTTGCCTTTTGAATTATTCTCTTTCCTTATCTCCCACAATTCTTCTATTTTCCTTACACTTATCTGTCCCTTCCATCGGTGTTGCCCTTGTAGGCTCCTCCTTCTCTATCAAACTATTAAATATGTCAGTACTTCAAGATTCTTCCTAAGCCATCGCCTTTCCTCATCAAAATTTTTTGGCAGCTGATTTTCTTTACTTCTTCAATTTAATATTTCCATTATTGTCTTCCCTATCCTTCCAGTAATCCAAGATAAAATTTCAACCCAGTCTGTCTCCTTTCCCAGATCATTCTTTTGATGGTGTGCCCTTGTTACATATTTGTAGAATGGATAAATGATATAACCTCTCACATGACAGATTGGATTGGACACTTACAAAATCTGCATGATTTAGTTACTACAAACATTTCTCCCCACCGGAATGCTATATTGCAAAGATAATGCTCTACCCATTGTCCATTGTTCTCAGAAAAACCTGTAACTATGAGAATATGGCATCCTTTTTTTCTTTTTTTCTTTGTTTTTTTTTTTGAGATAGAGTCTTGTTCTGTCACCCAGGCTGGAGTGCAGTGGAGTTTTCTTAGCTCACTGCAACCTCTGCCTCCCAGGTTCAAGTGATTCTTCTGCCTCAGCCTCCTGAGTAGCTGGGATTATAGGTGTGCACCACCACATCTGGCTAATTTTTGTATTTTTAGTAGAGAGGGGTGTCACCATATTGGCCAGGCTGGTCTCAAGCTCCTGACCTTGTGCTCCCACCTCAGCCTCACAAAGTGCTGGAATAACAGGTGTGAGCCACTGCGTCTGGCCTCCTTTTTTTCTTAAATAAAGACTGGGAGCCAATAGCATGTAGTGAGAACTTAAAAGAGTCATTACTGGCCGGGCGCGGTGGCTCACGCCTGTAATCTCAGCACTTTGGGAGGCCGAGGCAGGTGGATCACGAGGTCAGGAAATTGCGACCAGCCTGGCTAACATGGTGAAACCCCGTCTCTACTAAAAATACAAAAAAATTAGCAGGGCGTGGTGGAGGGCACTTGTAGTTCCAGCTACTTGGGAGGCTGAGGCAGGAGAATGGTGTGAACCCAGGAAGCGGAGCTTGCAGTGAGCCAAGATTGCGCCACTGCACTACAGCCTGGGCAACAGAGTGAGACTCCATCTTAAAAAAAAAAAGAGTCATTACTAGGATGGACATTTGATAGCCTTTTACGTTAATAAGAAAACAACCATTAAGTGATAAAAGTAGTGCCATCCTTGATCTTCCAGATCAAAAAGCAAAAGAGAAAAAGATAAACAACAGCAAAACTCTTCTTAAGCCTGAATAGCCAAGTCAATCCTAAGCAAAAAGAACAGCTGGAGGCATCATGCTACCTGACTTCAAACTATACTACAAGGCTACAGTAATAAAACAGCATGCTACTGGGGTCCAACCACAGACACATAGGCCAATGGAACAAAATAAAGAACTCAGAAATAAGACCACACACCTACAACCATCTGATCTTCAACAACCTGACAAAAACAAGCAATGGGGAAAGGATTCTCTATTTAATAAATGCTGCTAGGAGAACTGGCTAGCCATATGCAGAAAATTGAAACTGGACCCCTTCCTTGCTTGATGTGAAAAAAGTAATTCAACATGGTTTAAAGACTTCAATGTAAAACCCCAAACTATAAAAACTCTAGAAGAAAATCTAAGCAATACCATTCAGTACATAGGCACAGGCAAAGATTTCATGATGAAAACGCCAAAAAAATTGCAACAAAAGCAAAAATTGACAAATGGGATCTAATTAAACTAAAGATCTTCTGCATAGAAAAATAAACTATCATCAGAGTGAACAGGCAACATATAGAATGGGAGAAAATTTTTGCAATCTATCCATCTGACAGGGGTCTAAGATCCAGAGACTACAAAGAATTTAAACAAATTTACAAGAAAAAAAATGAACAACTTCATTAAGAAGTGAGCAAAGGACATGAACAGATACTTCTCAAAAGAAGACATTCGTGTCGCCAACAAACATAAAAATAAGCCCAATATCACTGATCATTAGATAGATGTAAATCAAAACCATAAATAAGATACCATCTCACACCAGTCAAAATGGTAATTATTAACAAGTCCAGAAACAACAGATGCTGGCAAGGCTATAGAGAAAAACGAACACTTGTGCACTGTTGACGGGAGTGTTCAATTAGGTCAACTATTTTGAAAGACAATGTAGAGATTCCTCAAAGATCTAGGGGCAGACATACCATTTGGCCCAGCAATGTTATTACTGGGTATATACCCAAAGGGATATAAATCATTCTATTATAAAGACATATGCATGGGTATGTTCATTACAGTACTATTCACGATAGAAAAGACATGGAATCAACCCAAATGCCCATCAATGATAGACTGGACAAAGAAAATGTGATACATATACACCATGGGATACTATGCAACATAAAAAGGAATGAGATCATGTCCTTTGCAGGGACATGGATGGAGCTGGAAGCTGTTATTTTCGGCAAACAAATGCAGAAACAGGAAAACCAAACACCAAATGTTCTCACTTATAAGTGGGAACTGGATGATGAGAACATCCATCCAGATGATGGACACACTGAAGGGAACAACACAGACTGGGGCCTGTTGGGGACTGAGGGAGAGAGAGCATCAAGAAGAATATCTAATGGATGCTGGGCTCATTGCCTAGGTGATGGATTGATCTGTGCAGCAAACCACCATGGCACACGTTTACCTACGTAAAAAACATGCGCATCCTGCACATGTACCCTGTAACTTAAAAGTTGAAGGGAAAAAAGAGCTTTTCTAGTTAACTGCTTCCTAAAACTTCCAATATAAGGACCACTTTTAATGTTAGCAACATTTTGACATTCATTGAAGGAGCAAATAAATACATATATGGATTTAAAGACTCTTCACAATCACTGTGTGGGCCCCCAATGCTCCAAAGCGCACAGGTTCACGAGGGTTCCTAAGTCCAACTTTCCACCTAAAGTCTTGGCAGAGAGGTTAGCTGCTCTGTGCAAACCTCGAAAGCCCAGTGCCTCTGCCTTCGCATATGGCCCAATCCAATTCATCAGATTGTTCTGATGAGAGAAAACTCGTTTTTTAAAAAAGTACATATATGATGGTCATCAAAATAGTAACTATTTCTGGTTGATGGAATTATGAGTGACTTTTTTTTTTTTTTTTTTTTTTTTTGAGACGGAGTTTCGCTCTGTGGCCCAGGCTGGAGTGCAGTGGCCGGATCTCAGTTCACTGCAAGCTCCGCCTCCCGGGTTTACGCCATTCTCCTGACTCAGCCTCCTGAGTAGCTGGGACTACAGGCGCCCGCCACCTCGCCCGGCTAGTTTTTTGTATTTTTTAGTAGAGACGGGGTTTCACCCTGTTAGCCAGGATGGTCTCGATCTCCTGACCTCGTGATCCGCCCGTCTCGGCCTCCCAAAGTGCTGGGATTACAGGCTTGAGCCACATATTTCTATAAAATTATGTTGATAGAGTATTAGAAAAACATCTATGCATATAATTAAAACTTCTGTAAAATATTTTTTAAAAAACTCATTTATCATTTAGCTATGGCTGCATTAACAGTCACCAAATCCCCAGTAACATTTCTTTCTCATGCAGCAGTAGGTTGGCTGCGGGTTGGCTGGGCTCCGACAGGGGCTGTTCTTCAAGCTGTAAATCTAGCTGAGCTTGGTTCCTTGCTGTGTGTTGGCCTCTGGTTGGCTTCACATGTGTTCATCTTACAGCCTAGGCTGAGTGGGCTGCAGTTACTCAGGGAAAGCGCTCCTCATGGCCATGACATCCACACAAGAAAACTAGCAGAAACGCAAGAGATCTTATGACAGAAGCTTGAAATTGGCTCACTGTTGCTGTTACCTATTTCCGTGGGCCAATCAAGTTACATGGAGGAACCCAGAGTCAAAGTGCAGGCAATTGCTTACCTCCTTTTGGGAAGAACTGCAAAGCTACATGGCAAAAGAATGGGACACATGTAAGGGTGAAGAATTGGGCCTGCCAATTCCATCTACCACATCTACTCCACAATAATAGAACACTAAATTTACTGTTAATTGAACAGAAGAATTCTTATCATCTAAGTTGGCTTCATGGTTCTGTTCCCATTCCTCCTTTACCCGTCTTCCCTATGGTTGTCCTCAAGAGATGACTTTCATGTAACAGGAGACAAATAAGAAACAGACAGGCTTGCCTTCAGCATACATTCCTAAAGATACAACTCAACTGCTCTATACAGCAACTCTATACTACAGATTCAGAGGCAGTAATTGCCTTATCTCAGATGCCTGCCCACCATTTATCCTGCTGCAGACTTGGAATGGGATTTCAGATGGAATGAGGGACTCACACAGAGAGAAAAATGAATTGAGACGGGGTTGAATTCCTGCAATGGGTGGGGTGAGACTTCCTGAGAAGCAGATGGAACTTACCTAGAAGTTTTAAAGAGGTGCCCAGAGGAGATGAAACTCAGCCTCATTGATTATGAACTCCAAAGAGGGGGCTGCCTTTGTCCCCACAGCATCTAATGCAATATCTCACACATAGTTGGCTTTTAGTATATGGTAGAATGTGAATCAGAATAATATAAATTTCTGAGTTACCACAGCTAATATGAGGTGTGTAAATTATAACAGTATACAGTAGTATGCAGCAGTCAATTATAACACTATACAGACATTCTATTCGACGATCAGATTTTTGAGGGGAGAAATGTCAATTCAACTCAAGTGTTTTTTTTTTTTTTGTCATTGGCAAGCATAGGCTTTAATGACTGTTTGTAAGTCATCTTGTGAATTATTTTTCATCACTGTCAGTTCTGGAGAATCATATTGAGGAAGACTGTGGTTTAAGGAAGAGAGAGAACCTGACTGGGATCCTGCAGCCTCGGTTTGTTTTCCTGGGTCCACACCTAATTTGCTGTGTGACCTTGCAAGAGGTCATTTGACCTCTTGTTAGCCTCAGTATTTCCATCTGTAGGATGAGTACTTTGAATCACATGATTGCTGTAGTTTTTACATTTTCAGTAGATTGCCCAGGTAGTTATTATAAGATACATTTTTTTCTTGGGATAACAAACTAACTAAGTTTAGATAGGAATTGAAGGCCAGAAACTTTTTCAAGGCAGTGATATATATTTAATAACTTTATCTTTTAGGCTTTGTGGCTCACTATTGGGCACAGGCTTTCTAGGACTTGTAACCTACCAGGTTAACTTCTCCTGCAGGTTAAGTTCCTCTTCCTGGAACACATGCCAGACTTTAAATGTGCTGAGAAAGTCAAATGAAAGCATAAGGCCCGTGAGAGTAGCTTTGCCATGTACCCTGTGCAAGGCACTTGGGGAGAGCCTTCCTTTTCCAGTACCTTCCCTCTCTCTCCACCCTTGCTGGCTGCGGAAAATAAAAAGCAATTATGTCCCTTGCACCATGGAGACAGAAGTACAGAAAATAAACAGTGACTGATTAAGGGAAGTGGTTTTATTACAGGGTTTTTAAAAACACAGTATCATCAATAACAGCAATAATGGAGAAAATTGAGAATGAATAATTAAGCATAATAATACAGTCAGGATAACAACAAAAAACCAGTGAAGAATGCAATTTTATTTGTAATAATACGACTGTTTAGCTTGATGACATGTCCTTGGATTTGACTGTTTCCGGCAGAGGTGTAAGCACAGTGTGGCTTTTCATTTATTTCCCCTAAGAATGTTTCTGGTTGAGCTGTGGCTCTGCCCTTTTCCCACTTCTGTCTTTGCTCCTTACCCTTGCAGTTATAGAAAATGCACATTCGCTTTTAGCTTCCTCTGATGTCTCTAGCCTGAGATTAGCACCAGCAATGCAACTGAATCCTCAGGAATGCGCTTGTTGTGATAGAAGGTCTGAGCAGTTAGGTGATATCAGGCGGGCTGGCAATCCCTTGGGTATTCAGGTACCTCCCTGCCCTCCCTTCCCCTGCAGAAATTTACTGGAGCAATAAACCTAGTGCAATCATGGAGGAAAATTAAGGCAAATGATCCTAAATAGAGAGAGACTGACGAAGTCCTAGAAACACCAACATAGCAACCCCCATACAAAATAGCAAACCTTCTTTCACCAGGCTGTTTTCTTCAGTATTTTTGTGAAATAGTATAGGGTCCAGGGACTGAGCAATTTAGCGTGAGACATCAGTGCCAAGGAGTTACAGCATCTATGTAGGGTCCAGATTGCTCAACTGGTTAGAAAGCATTAAGTAGGTTATCTGATTTTCCAGGAGACACAAAGGTGGCAGAGTAAATGATATCTTCTCCCCAGGCTAACAACGAGGCATAGATAATGGAGCTGCCAGCAGAGCCCCTCCCTCTCCTCCCTTCAGACAATGTGTGTCACACTGAAACAGAAATAATAAAAAACTTGGAGACCTCTGAGCATATCAAAGATAAGACCTTTGTGTTATTGTTTCCAACAGATTTTGTGTGCTTGACTGTTATTAACCCGACCCACAAGTGCAAATGATTATTACCAAAAAATAACCCCCGTCTTTGTGTTTCAGTCTGCCCTCCCTGTGGGTGGGGAAAGAAAGGTGTGTTTTAATACTGCACAGAAATTTGGAGCGATTGGAAAAGGACTTTAATTCAAAGGGTCAGTATATATTTAAGCAGATAGAAAACATTACGTATATTCTATGTGAAGAGTCTAAAGTTCCCACCTGGTTTTCAGGGAACTTAGATTCGGTTGCAACAAATGGGCAGTTTTTCAAAAAGACAGGATTATATCACAGATGTACAGCTGCATGAAATTATAGTACATGTAAAAATCAAATATTTGTCACATCTTAGTATAGGTGTACAGAAGGGAGTAGAAATGATGAATACAGAAGTTTGGAAACAGCTGGACTTAGGGCAAAGTTATTTTAACTACTAATATTATGTAACTCTTTTTAGGTTAAAAAACAAATTTGTGGGCATTTGCATTTTCTCCTCCCAGTGATCACATGAGTTACATCCTATTATCATTCCCATTTTATGTATGAAGTAAAGGTTTATCTCTACGTGATCCAGCTAAAAAACAAGATTTGTATTCATGGGAACCAAAAGGTTTAATTCCGATTTTATCATTTACTAGTTGTGTTCTCTTCTCAAGTTACTTGACAAGTCAGCATGGTTTTCCCTTAAACGGGGATAATGGTATGTGTCTCCGGGTAATTGGAAAGATTTTCTGCATCTCTCTTCTTAGCACCAGTTTCCTACACTGGTAGCTACCACATCCCTATGCTTCTACATCCCTTTTACTATACCTTGGTTTAGTCACTTGTTTGTTTCTGCTTAGACTTTAGTAATAGTCCCCTGAATCAACTCTTTGCCTTCTGCCTCAGGCCTCTGTATTGACTCTCCATAAAACTGTCAGATATACTTTTCCAAATGGAAATCTGTTATGTTATTTCTCTGGCTTAAATCTGCAGAGAGCTCCCGACTGTCTACGGGAAAAAGTTCAAACTCCTTAGTGTGGATTTCAAGATTCCAATGTCCATTTGAACACATTCCTCACCTACTTCAACTGAGACTAGTATCACCATCTGTGCTCCCCTGCTCTGACCGTTTCATATTACCTGTAGGTTCCTTAGTGTGTCCTCCCCTGTCCTGTCTCTATATATTTGTATGGGCTTCACTGTCTGCCAGGAATGTCCATTTTAATTATTTCTTGTTGGTAAACTACTTCTTTGTAAAAATTCAACTGAGCAACAGTTTGTTGTATAAATCTCCCCAGTTGGTTAGTAGCTGGATGTACCAAACCGTTTCATAGCACTAGTTCTCTAGCTATTCTCTTTTAAAAATTAAAGTTAAAAGTTATTTTGTTGTTGTTATTGTTTGTTTTGTTTTGTGACGGAGTCTTGCTCTGTCACCAGGCTGGAGTGTAGCAGCGCGATCTTGGCTCACTGCAACCTCCGTCTCCAGGGTTCAAGTGATTCTCCTGCCTCAGCCTCCCAAGTAGCTGGAACTACAGGCACACACCACCACGCCCAGCCAATTTTTGTATTTTTAGTAGATGGGGTT
The DNA here is from genome assembly GCF_000951035.1 of Colobus angolensis palliatus. Classification (NCBI taxonomy): domain Eukaryota; kingdom Metazoa; phylum Chordata; class Mammalia; order Primates; family Cercopithecidae; genus Colobus; species Colobus angolensis. Next base: position 5,340,089 of record NW_012119376.1, on the reverse strand, counting down.
TCACCATGTTAGCCAGGATGGTCTCGATCTCTTGACCTTGTGATTCACCCGCCTTGGCCTCGCAAAGTGCTGGGATTACAGGCGTGAGCCACTGCGCCTGGCCTAAAAGTTATTTTTATCAACTGTACACACAAAATTTTCCATATCCACTGGTCCTATAAGGCTAAACAGGAAACAAGTTCCTTGTCTCACTCTTGTCTGCATTCAGTTTCTACTTCTTCAAAACTGCCACCTTCTACGATCTCAGTAGTTTCTTCTAGTTACCTCTGTATTTCTAAATGGTATGCTTGTGACACTATTTCTTGATTTTTCCGTTTTAGATCTTAATTCCCCATTCTGAACAATACAGGTTTGATTTCTCTTACACTTACTTAGTACCATCTTTCTTCCACTGTTTTCCCCATTCACCCGACACAACCAATAGTTAGGTTAAACTAATACTCAGTACTTACATTGTCATGGCTATGTTAACCACCATCCATAGGTTAACTATACAGTGTACTGTGACTGCATTTCTTGTTCATTCAGCTTTTTGTTAACCTGAAATTAGTAAGTTTAATTTTCTGTGAACTTACCACTAATTTCTTCCAAAATTCTTTGCCAAAGTTCATTCAAAGCATCAGGTGAGCTTTCATCCGCCCCCCTCCCACTTCCCCATCCCCTAGGAGACATCTTTCTGGAATCTTCCATCCTGTTGCTTTAACCTGGACCAGTTTCTTGCTGTCTATACCTCAATTATTATCCCATAATGTCCCTTCATCTTTTTGAAGAGAATGCCTCTGGTCTTTTTTGATTGGTCTCTTGTTTTCTGAATCCCAAATGCTCCTTATATTAGCTCACGCACACATCTGATTGCTATACCTTTTCTATTAGTTCACTAAGAAAAGACACATAGGAGTTACATTTTTTGAGACTTTGCATGTCTTAAAACATCTTTTTACTTTCACACATGTTTGATAGTTTGCTGGGTATAGAATTCTAGATTGAAAATAATTTTTATTCAAAATTTTAAAGACATTTTTACCTTCCAAGAGTGCATTTGAGAAAACTGATGCTACTCTATTTTCTGATTCTTTTCCTGCCAAATTTGTTTTGTTGTTCATTTAAAATGGAACACTTTTTAAAAATATGGACCTTTTGGTGGGGGCGGAGCAAGATGCCCGAATAGGAACAGCTCCAGTCTCCAACTCCCAGC
>NW_012119376.1:5313626-5334009 GCF_000951035.1 Colobus angolensis palliatus | reverse complement strand
GAGTTGATGGGTGCAGCACACCAACATGGCACAAGCATACATATGTAACAAACCTGCACGTTATGCACATGTACCCTAGAACTTAAAGTAAAGTAAAAAATAATAATAATAATAATAATAATAATAAAAATATGGACCTTTTTAGAATTGTTACTATATCCCTGGTGATCCAAAATGTGACAGCTTACCTTGATGTAGTTCTTTTTTTTATTCATTGTGCTGGGCATTGATGGGACCTTTTAATCTATAAATCCATGCCTTTCATTCTTGAAAAATGTACTTGAATAATTTCTTGGGTAATTTTTCCGTTTAATTTCTCTTCAAAAACTCCTATTATCCAGATGTTGGACCTCTTTGGCTGATTCTCTATTATTATTATTAATTTATTTCCTATCCTCTATTTCTCTCTTTCTCTTCTATTTGATGGAGCCTCATCAAATTTATCTTCTAATCCTCTACTGAATTTTTATATTTTTATATTTTAAATTTTTGAATAGCTCTTTTTGTTCTTAGACTTTTAAATGCATTGTCTTACTGCATTAATGTATTTTTTAAATTATAAATATGATAATATATTTTGTAAATTGATTTCTCTCTTCTTTTCCTTTGTGTCTTCCAAATTTTTAAATTATCTTTATTTTTGTCTCATTCATAAAATGTCTTTGAATATTTAGCTTGCTGTGCATATTTGTTAATGACACACTAAAAAGCTAACTGGATGCTCTGCACTTATGGATGGAACTTGTTAAATGTTAGACTTCCCAGTACAATCACAGGATTGGGAATCTTCACTGCGGGAGGTCCCCAAATGGTAGAATTTATAAAGCTTTTCTCCCCTAGTAATTCTCCCATCTTCTTCTTGCAGGCATAAGCCTGATAGTGTTCTTTCTAGAACTTTGCCAAACAAGCAGACTGGAATAATATTCGGAATATAGACCTTCATGTAACCTTCCTTTTTAAAGAAGTGAATCACAGCTCTTATCTGGGCCTGGTTTTCTTGCATCCAGGGTTTTTGTTATTCTGTATTGTTAGAAAGTAAAATTTTAGTCTGTCAAGGATGGGGAAGGGGCTATCTCTGAGCACGTCAGGTGTAGGTCTCTGTTTCTTAAACAGAATTTTAGCTAATACCTATAGACTTTTAGCTGTATACTCTACTTCCGTAAGTACTTGATGATTTATGTTTCAAGGGTCCCCAGAATCCTAGTGTGATTTGGCTCAATTTTAAGGTTTTCTTAGAATAGGCTGGGATTTCTATTGTGTCGTTCACTACTCATCCTTCTGCTTCCTGATTTTCTTATTTTAAAAAAAATCTTGTTATCTCCTCTCCCTTTTTCATTAATCTCTTAAACATGCTTTTTTTCCCTTCTTTTAAAATACTTTTACTGCCAATTTTGGAAGAAAAACGTGGTAAATGGTATGTGTTCATTCCTCCACTTTTATCTGGAATTCCTTTTCTGTCTTAATTTGGTTCAGCTTATGTCCACATACACCAAGGCTAGACTTAAAGATAAAATCAATTATTTTAATTTTAATTTTATCAGCTTTGGTCAATAATTTTGTTTCTATGTTCTTCAGACTTAATCAGTTTTTATATAAGTCAAAGTTGGTTGAGTATTTTAAGTTTCTATTACTATAATGATTTCATAGTCAAACACTGGATAAGAAAAGTTGATTATGGGCTTGGCATCTATCTATACAGTTTTACAGAGAGAGAGAAAAAAAAACACTTTTAGATAGTGGTATCAAAAAAGGGTGATATATATTTTTATCATCTCCTCCCCTTCCTTGTTTGCAAGCTACTAACAGTCACACCCAAGGATAAAACATTCCTATGCATTTACAGCCTTTTCACTTCCAAAGACCTGACTGCTAAACAAAGGCAGCTTGACCAGCCCACAGTTTTATGATGGGCTTGAGAGGGGCTTTGTTTCACATTCTGGTTGTATTTTCAGTGGGGCTCATTCTTAACTGTTTCATGATTTGGGGAGACACATTGCTGATTTTATTGTTCAGAGCCTTTCTTCTCCTTTTTCTTGCAGAATGAATGATGTTCCACACGGAGGATTAAGATATATAATAACAAAACAGAAACTCTCACGTTTAGCTGTAGTTAGATTTATGGTTAAGTTTATGGAGATTACTTAGGGCTGGGAACACATGTCCGAGAACGTCTCTGCAGTTACCACTGTGCATGGGGAGAGACGCTGTTACAGACTATGGACAGTAAACCCCTCTGAGGTTGTGTGTCACTTCCTGTAGGCCCATGAGTCTTTCTGAGTTAAGTAGAAAGGTGTCTGTTAGTAATGCAAACAAAACCTAGTTTAACCTCTGATTCCCAACATCTGGAATACTTATCTCTGTGGCAATTGTGCGGTTCACTGAACACTCACCATTCCAATGGTCCACTGAAGAAGGATTTTGGCTTGAAAAGAGACCGCCATGGAAAAAAAAAATCTAATTCAGAGTAGTTATCACTGAGAATACGAAAAGGATTTGTGATGGCGATGTCCCTCTGACTCCACAGCTGGTCTGCGTGGATTGTGCTCTAGTGAGAGCCTGTTTTCCTAATGCCGTGAGAAAAGACATAGATCCTTCCTTTGGACCTTATTGCAAACACAAGTTTTTTTTTAATTGCACACTTTAAAGACTCTTTAATCCGAAAACTTAGTTTCAACTTCTTATTTCTCTGTATGCCTCTGAATGGAATCCAAACAATTCAACACTGTTTTTTTTTTTTTTTCTTTTTCAGAAATGGATGAAGGATTCAAGTATACTTTTTTGATGTCCTGTGGCCATCTTTGCATTTTTATATTCTTCATTAAACATAAAACAAAGAGTTTTGGTTCTGAATACAAGAGAATATAAGTTGTTAAGACCATTAACAACTCGTTAATGGTAACGGGCATTCTGGATCTTTTCCCACAGCTTCTGGGGCCACACTCTTTCTCAAATGCTGGGTAGAACAGAAAGTGTGGTTAAGGCTGATTTGAGAATGAAGTAGGAATTGGTGCAGCAGTTTTGCAATGGCATCAAGATCCAAGGTCAGGGAAGAAGCAAGACCTTTACCCACCAGAGTTAACTATAAGCCATAAAAGTATCTAGGAGCAGACCTGAGTGAAGCACGTGTTCAGTTAGTTATTGAAACAAAAGTATGTAGCTCCTCTCAAGTTCCTGGTAACTACTTCACGGCTGATTGACTAGGTATTTCTGTGTGTATGTAATTGCTTTTCTCCATTTAAGAGTAAACTAGAAGGAACAGATACTATATAGCTTATGGAGGTTTATTTCTTCTAGCAAGTGGCAACTTTAGTTTTTTATTGGTTGAAGCCCTTGGGCACGTTTTAAAATATTGCCTTGTAAAATGTGATGAGTGTATTCCTAAAGCTCTAGTGTCCTAACTGAGCTCTCCACAGCCCCACATTCCTTTTACATGCATGTCTCCTAACTGGGTATTCGGGAAATTTTTTTTCTACCAACTTCTCATTGATAATATAAATAACCATCACTTGTATAACATAGAATAGCTTACAATACTGTCACATGCCTGACCTCATTGGTCTTTATTCTGTGAAGCAAATATAGTTGTTACTGTTTTACAAATGACAAAAGAGATGCTGAGAAAAATGGATTTGACCACGGTCACACAGTTAATAAATAATAAAGGTGAATTCAGAATGCAAGACTTCAGACTCCACAACACTTCATTGTTTTTTAAGCAGAGTTAAGATCCTTTGCTTTCCTCTTCATCAGAGAATAACAGTCATACATAAAAATAGCTTATTTATAATTATAGGCCAAAGCAGTAGCAGAGAGCTAAAAGAATTAATTACTGAGTATTTATTGATACTTGTATTATGTCCATTACTGTGTTAAGAACCATATATCAGTGGTTTGCAAAAGCTTTTTCTTATGCCAGTTTTATAAGGAAACTTTCAGCAAAATGAGATAAATAAGAACTCTATTCAAACATATGCACCTCTCCACACATACATCTCCATTATGAGATTCCTAATCACCCTTCTCTGCTTTAGCTTTTCTTCTTAGCATTATCACTACCTGACACTATAACTTATTTATAGTGTATATTGGCTACAAATTCCAATAAAATGTAAACACAAATTAGAGGACAGATTTTTGTCTGTTGTGTTTATTGCTGTATACCCAGCAGTTAGAGTTACACCTGGCACGTAGTAGGCATTCCATAAATATTTGTGGAATGAATTAATGAATGACAAAGCTAACATACATTAAAGCAAAATAACCAAGTCTTTAATAGGGTTATATGAAATCTAGCTACAAGAAGGATTCAGAGAAGGGGGACAGTTTAAAGCTAACGTTTTTCAAAGAAGAGTCTGAAGAGAAAATGCTATTCATGCAGGGTTGTGAAATCTAGACTGGGTTTGAATAGTTGAGATGAAGAAGGGAGCTATTAAAGCTGAAGAGAGTAAAGAAGCAAAGGTGAGTAGACGTCAATGAGTAACAGTGAAGACCCAGCCATGCCTGGAGTAAATTAAGGTGATCTATGTCTCCGGCTTTCCAAAGTACTCCCCAGAGTGTTTAGCTAACGATCTTTTCTTACATGTACATGTTTTTACCTTTTGTAGAAACAAATTTATTTGTGTGTATTTTTCTTTAATTCTGAATACAATGGATACAATAGAGAGCAGAAATCAATTATTTAATATACTAGAAAAATGCCTTTTGTGAGTGGTTCAAAGAAATAGCTCTAGATGATAGAAGAGACTTGGAAGTGAATTACAGGTTTCAGTATGCACTGCTGTGCTGGTTGACAAGTGAACAAACACCTTCATAAATTAATAGCTCTTAATTGTAGCTTGAAAGGCAAATAAATGGGTGGTTTAGATTTTTTGTCTCATTTCATCTGTAATGTTATGAAGTATGACCCCTGTTGAATTTTTCTTGCTTGAAAATAGTGAGCTAAAATTCAGTTGTTTTTCCAATGACTTTGTCCAGGTTAATTCTTTAATTCCATCTTCTCATTGCTTAAACAGGAATATAAGGTCATGTTCATTAATCGTTTGTATGTATTTAGTACTTTAGAGACAGTGACCTAATTTTGATAGTTCATGATATATTTTGATATGTGACATGCCACTGCATTGCAAATAATATCCTAGTATGACTTCCTGCTGCATTTCCTGGACTGATGCTGACTTTTCTGAGGTTATTGCTAGAATGCTCTTTTTTTTTTTTATTCTAAGGCATTTTTTTCATGGCTTATTTTTAGATTTTATATAGCATCTTTCCTTTGAGGGGCTCAAGGCAAATTTTGCAAATGTGAACAATCTTCTTTGGTCAGTGTGTTTTGGTTTGGAGAAGGAAAAGAAATGAATACTAATTTCCTACGTCTGTATGTCCTACTAAAAAATCAAACTGAATGCCTTTCTTACTCTTCCTTTTCTCTGACTTAAGGAGTTTTATTTTATACAGAGGCTTAACAGAGAGAGCTTAGACTTTGAATCACCAGTGAGGAGAATGAACCATTAAAACAAAACACAGCAGAGAGAGCCTTCAGGAAAGGCAGTGTTAAAGCACACGGCAGATTGTCAAAAAATGCTCTAGGTGATTGCGAAAACCCTCTGCAAGGATGTTTTCAGTCAACACAAGTGGGTCGCTTAATTTTTTGAGTGAATGCCCTTAACGGGGGGACTTTAGTTGCAGTCTCACTAGCCAGAGCTGTCTCATTATAGGAGATGTGGTCCAGTCTATGAAATGTTTATTTTGTAACTAACCCCTCTAGCAGTGGAGGGAACTGTTTACTATTCCTTCTTGTTCTCTAGTGTGTGTATGTGTGGTTTTTTTTTTTCCTCTTAATTAAAGAAATCACTGTTGAACTTCAGAAACCTCTCCAGGAAGAAAAAAATAAAGAGAAGGAAAGAGGGAGAAGGAGAGGGAGGGAGGGGGAGAGAGATGGAGGGGGGGGAGAGAGAGAGAGAGAGAACAGAGGGAAGAAAAAGAAAGAGAAGAGAAAATAGGGTTGAAAACTGTGTCTTTTGCTCATTCATTCTTAAGGATTATTTCCAGAAGAATTGTAATATTCATTGACCTCCCCAGGAGTGTGCGTGCATGAAAATGTGTGCGAACGTTTGTGAGCCGGTCTGAGTAGGAAACAGTGCTGTGTAAACGGTGTCAGTGTATCCCACCAGCTAACATTCAAAGTTTTCTTTGTTAATGATATTCTGAAGGAGAATAAAAGATGGAACCTGATGCTATTCCATATGAACAAAAATTACATAAGCCAGTAGGAAAATCTAAATTCTGAATTTGGTTTGGATTTCATTTGAGTTTGCAAAATTATTAGGCAATGGCATACTGTTTGAAGGGAATGTTTGTCTTTTCATTCTAGCCAGCAGCAAAGTATCGCAAAGGAGATAAACATCTAAAAGAAAGGAACTAAAACAGGTAAGTCTGAGTAGTCTGTGATCTTAGAACATAAACCCAAGACACCTTTAAAACTCGTAATCATGCCTATTTCCACATGCCCCAGAGCTACCAACATTTTAAAATATTGAAAGTAGATGGCTCATAAAAACATATTTTTAATATTACAGAGGGCTTAGAATGGTGGCAATGTGAAATGCATCCAAAAATTAAGGTTATGGTTTAGAAAATGCCCAGTTATTAGACATATGAAGTAGATAAGTGAAAGAAACATTTGAAATCTTTGCTTTATGTAGTAATTATGTTCCTGACAGGTCCTATCATAATTAAATGAGCAGCTTCTATTTATAAATGTGTTAGAAAGCCTTAAGATAGAAAATGCTCTGTTCTTTTAGATTCGGAGTTTAGAATTTGTAGTTTCACATATATTATGGGAAGCTTGGTAATGTATCCTTACAGTATTGGGATCATTGACTCAGTTCCAATGTAATAGAAACAGACTCAAGTTTCCTTGCTCAGAGCTGCCTCATACGGCTGTGCAGGCTGAATAGAACTGAACTCTAGTCACCATTCACACAGACGACAGTGCAAAGTATGACGCCTAGAACTATATAATGCGTGAAATACAATAATCACAGTGAGAGGGTGCTCAGATACCTCTTGGTTGAATACAGTGGTGTGAAATTCATGTTGGGAGTAAATTCAGACTTACTTCCTAATATAATTTGAATAATTCAAAGAAAGTCTTCTACTAAACATTTTATGCCAGAAACCAAGAAATTGAGTAATCATTTATTCCCAGAGATTCAGAGAATTTTCTAAATTTCTCTTTCTTCTCTTTTATCCTCTCCCTTAAATGAACATACTAATCTTGCATTAAATTTGTTTAAAAAGCAAATAATCATTTTGAAATGTCAATAATGATGTCCCAAGGTTCTAATTTATCTTTTTAAAGAGGATTGCATTTCATATTTTGACTTGGTTTTTAACAAGGCTAACATTTTACTATATAATCCTTTATGCTTTAAAGGTATTTGATATAAACTGTGTTATGTGATTGTTATGACTATGCCATGAAAGAGGAAATGAGCATGATCATTCTATGTTACAGACAAGAAAGTCATTGCTCAGGAAAGTAACAGCCGTATTCAAGGTCACCCAGAAAGTAAGGACAAAGCTAGGATGACAATTTGCTCATTTCTATATTTGCTACTTTCAGGCTAATTATTTACATTTTTATGTTAAATCATAAAATTTAATGTATCTATTTATCTAACATATCTATGATTTTTTCTTGCTTTTTTTTTCTGTTTGTTAGTGTACTAGTGAAATTGGAAATATACCTGTTAAATACTAAAGACAAGGAAAATGTATCCTGCTAGGTTGGGAAAAAATTAAAAATTAGTGAAAAAGATAAAAATATTATGTATTGGAAGATTAATGAACTCACTCTCAGTGGTCCCAAGTTCATTTTTCTCATGCTAGAAAAGATTCCTTAGAATTATGCATATAAATTATCAAATAAAATCAATAAATCCATTAAATCTCCCTTCTCACACACACCATCAATGGATAACAAAATTGGGTTGGTGATAACTTTTACTTGTTAACAGGTTGTTCCAATTATTGGGTAGAGACAGGTTTTGTAGCTTCCGGAAATCTTAAAACGTCTTGTCTCTCAACTCAGTGACTGAAGTGTAGCAGTATGGGTTGAATCATTTTCTCATCTTTATTTCTGATATTGACTCCAATAAGTTAAAATTGCAAGTGTTGGTAATAAGCAATCTGGAGGATTAGCCAAAGTACACCGTTTGCCTGTGTCAGAACCTGTTAGTCAGGCTCTGCAGGACTGACCTACATTGCCTCTTAATGCATCTCTTTGTAGAAAGGTAATTCTAATATTACCATTGACCTACCTATTACTTAACCTCATTTATTAAATATCTTCCATGTGCAGGATATTTTACCAGATAAAGAAATTATGAAGAGTAAGGGCATAGAGTAAAAACAGAAAGAGATCTATTTTAGATGAACACTGAACTTTATATCACAGAAATAATCCACTAATATACGGTTCAATATGCATTACTTGCTTTGACAACCATAAGTACCTTTAGTAAATAAATGCATTTATTGTACATTACAATGAAAAATGTGTTAAATAACAAATGAGTGATTACTAAAAGCCTATTTTAAACATATATAAGAACAACTAATTTCATGAATGAAAGTGCATATCTGGTGGACATATGTAACCTCACAACATTGGTTTCACTCAAGTTTTTAAGCATTTTTACAACATCTTTGTATATTATGGGACAGCATATCTATCTTAGAAACATGCCATCTATCTTAGAAAAAAGTAACAAAAATTAAAATTTATCACTTTTTGCTTATGTGAAAGTGGTACATTTTAAATTTTTATTATGTCAGTAATGAAGATTATATGTTGGCATATTGAATCCTGTTTTATCTCCAGGTTTTATTCATAAATGTCTCACTGCATGAATGAAAGCTGAATCTCAAAAATCAGACACGTTGGACTTGGAATAATGTCCACGTTCTGATTCCAATCTGTGCTTAAATCTGAACCACTCAGTTCTTCATGCTTGTTGGAATCCTCCTAAGACTGGAATTTCCTGGGAGATATCCAGTACTTTTTGGGCTGTAAACAGCAAAACAAACAGCCTTTCTTGTAATATGCTATGTCTAATGCTAACTGAATTCAAGAAGTTTATGGGTGTGGGGAAAGTAACTTGATTTCTTTGCAAACTTACAAATTTGGTTCAGCTTAAATATTGACCAAAAATTCATCTCAGGAATGAATATGTTTTGGAATAATCCTTTGCTATTAGCTATAAATGTGGTAAATATTGTTTAAACAATAAAATATTATTTTATACAGCAAATTATGGCAACAAATTCCTGGTAGTGATATTTTTTAAATCTTTAAATCATAGATAAGGATTTACTATGCTCCATGTCAATTATATGCATGTTTGTGTGTATGTGTGTGTATATATATTACATTTAATCTCTGAGAACAGTCTGAATTTTCATGTTTCTCTATTGTACACAACTGAAAAACTTAAGACAAACAGAAAGAAACCACTTATTAGTACATTGATAAACGTGCTTGATGCCAAATATAGACACACAAAATACATTTAATTCTTCTATAAGAACTCTTAAACATCTACAAGAAACATCTTATCAAATTGATTTCCCCCTTTGTCCTTAGTAAAAAAAATCCTCTAACGTTTTCAGGTTGACACAATGCCACTTAGTTAAACAATGACATTTCCCAACCTCCTTTGCATTTAAGTGTTGTCATATGACTAGGTTATGCCCAAAGACAATTAAGTAAAAGTGTTGGGTATAATTTTTCTGGAAAGTCTTCTTAAAAATACGAGGGATTTTCCTTGCCCTCTTTTTTTCCTTGTTATTTAGAGTATGAGTATTATGTCTGTAGCTCCAGCAGTCATCTTGGACCAGAATATGATGGTCTGGAGAATGTAAACCATGTGCAGAATGATACTTAAAGACAAGGGACTGTGTACTTCATTGAACCATAAAGCTGCCATAGTTGCCTTGGATACTCCCCTTGTGGACACCTTTTATGTGCAAGAAAAATAAACTATCTTGTTTAAGCCACTGTTATTTGTGGAATTTTCATTACATGCGGTTGAACCAAGTCATAATGAATTTAGGACTATGACAAAACAGAACCTAAAATATGACTTTGGCTAAGTGAAGTGAGTGGAGAGGAAGATGTTAAGAGGTGAAAAACTGTTAACCATGTTATGTGGTTGCAAAACATTTAGTCAAGTTATTGCCTGCTACGTCTTTGAAGACTACATGCTTCGTAATGTATGGTTGGACGAATGATAGGAAACGTTAGTGTATTTTAATTGTCTTTTGTTCTTTACATCAAGAAAGCTAAACTCAGACTAAGACAAAAGCCTCAGAAATCCTAGATGGGAAGGGGGGATTCAGAGACGCTCAGTTTGCCTTCAGCCTACAATCTAAGTATGACATAGAGGCCTGTAATTTCAAGGCTAGTAGGATTGACAAAACAAAACTACCCTCATACACGCCACACTGAATTACTTTCCTTTAAGATTTCTGTACCAAAACCTGGGATTCAGACAACTGACAAAAATCCCAGTGAAGATGTTGACTTCTACTCATGTTTCAAGGGATCTTCGAGTAAATGCCGGTTATTGGTGCCAATGCCAGCAAGTTAAGGATTGGAATCTTCAGGTTAGAAACTATGTCTAAACATGATCTTCATCTATGGCTACTTTAACGTGCAATTAACTACACACACATGAAATCCAGAAACCTTTTCTGAGTGGATCATGATGGCATCGACTAAGGTCCAAAAGTAGAAAGGACACCAGGATTCTGCAAAAAGAGATACCATCAAGGGAAAGAAAGGACTAGGTACTAGTTTTTACAGAGCTAGATAAATCAAAGAAAGGTTGGAACCTTAGTAAGCATCCATTTTGGAATGGTATGGTCCTTTGAGTAGCTATGGTTGAACATGTGAGTGTAAACCAAGATGGCTGACATATTTGGTGGCAAGGCAGAGCAGATTACTGTGGCCCATGCAGGATTTGTAATCACTGTGGGAATCACAGATTTATGAGTCTGTGCAAAGTCAGTTTTGTATATCTACACATTGTAGCAGCAAAAAGCATCAGCAATATCAGTCTAGTGTCTTCCAATTTCTCTCTGCACTGGAAATTTGGGGGAAAAAAAGAAAAAAAAGGGCCAGGCGCAGTGGCTCACGCCTGTAATCCCATCACTTTGGGAGGCCGAGGCGGGCAGATCACGAGGTCAGGAGATTGAAACCATCCGGGCTAACACGGTGAAACCCCATCTCTACTACAAATACAACAACAACAAAAAAGTAGCCGGGCGTGGTGGTAGCCGCCAGTAGTCCCAGCTACTTGGGACGCTGAGGCAGGAGAATGGCGTGGACCCGGAAGGCGGAGCTTGCAGTGAGCCGTGATCGCGCCACTGTACTCCAGCCTGGGTGACAGGGCAAGACTCCGTCTCAAAAAAAAAAAAGAGAAAAGAAAAAAAAGAAAGCCTGGCCAGTTGTGGTGGCTCCTGCCTGTAATCCCAGTAATCCCAACACTTTGGGAGGCCAAGGCAGGTGGATCACCTGAGGCCAGGAGTTCAAGATCAGCCTGGCCAATATGGTGAAACCTCGTCTCTACTAAAAATACAAAAATTAGCCAGGTGGAGTGGCACGTGCCTGTAATCCCAGCTACTGGGGAGGCTGAGGCAGGAGAATCTCTTGAACCCAGGAGGCAGAGGTTGCAGTGAGCTGAGATCATGCCACTGCACTCCAGCCTGGGCGACACAGCGAGACCCCATCTCAAAAAAAGAAAAAAAAAAAAAGAAAGGAAAGAAAAGGAAAGAGAGAGAGAAAGGAAGGAAGGAAGGAAGGAAGGAAGGAAGGGAGGGAGGGAGGGAGGAAGGAAGAGAGAGAAAGAAAGAAAAGAAAGAAAGAAAACCTATTTGGACTGAATAAGGCCCAATATTAATAGAAATGTGTAGTTGGGGAGAGAGAGATTGGACTTTCTGTTACAAAGGATGTGGTAGTCCAAGAAATTACTCAAAAATGTTTTTCAAAGGTGATTAGATTTCCACCACTTGTTGATGAAGTTGGTTATCCTGGGTACATTAAAAAATGGCTTCTATCACTAAAGCAGGCTGAAAATCACTACTACACAAATAGGTTTTTGACTAAGATATATGAGTTTTTGTGCAAGGAAAAGAAATCGTGAAAGTGGTATTTTAAATAAACCAATCTTTCCCATTAGTTTTCTCCTCTTCTCTGTTTCCCTCTGTCTGTTTCCTCCCACTCCTTTTCTACCTCTTCCTTCCCCTCCTGCCCCTCTCCCTACACTCAGCATGAAGAGTTCTGAAAATGATTTAACAGTCATAATACAATAATCCTAGTGATTATAACGTGCTTGCCTTTTTTTATAAATTTTCTTTTTTATTTCTCAATTATTTGGCTTCTGTTAATTTTCTTTTCTTATTCTATGCCAAATAAGAGCATAGATCTGTTGTTTTTTATTCCCTTGAGTGATCTCAACTAGATCTTGGCCATGATCTCATGCATGGCCAGGTGCAGTGGCTCATGCCTGTAATCCTAGCACTTTGGGAGGCTAAGTTGGGAGGATCACTTGAGCCCAGGAGTTTGAGACCAGCCTGGGCAACACAGTGAGATCCTGTTACTACAAAAAATACAAAAATACAAGCTTGGCGTAGTCCCAGCTCCTCGGGAGGCTGAGGTAGGAGGATCACCTGAGCCTCAGAGGTTGAGACTGCAGTGAGCCGTGGTCACACCAATGCACTCCAGCCTGGGTAACAGAGTGAGACCCTGTCTCAAAAAACAAACAAACAAACAAACAAAACTAGCTCCATTCATATTTTATATCTTGTATCTACTTCCTAGAGAAAAGGATTAGAATTGAACTGGATTCAAAATAGATGTCTCCTGTTATTTAAACACATAAATTACACACACACACACACACACACACACACACTTTGGCATGGATTGCTTTTTCCAATAACTTCTGATCAAAATTTCCCCATTTATTGCAAATGTAGCTATACGTTAATCTTGGAGTAACCCCAAAGCAATGATCTCTCTGAGCCACTTTATCCCTACAAACCTGTTTCCAAAACTCACATAGCCTGCTGCCATTCTTTTCTATCCATCTGTTCTTTAAGTTTTGACTGGAGTTTGTTTTTTGAAGAGCTATGAAGAGTTAGTGATATGCATTTTTCAAGTCCAAAGACCTCCGCTAGATAAATTAGTTACATGTACTTACTTTTTCTTGCTGCAGATTTTTCTTTATTCATTGTACTTTAAATTTCTCATAATTGATGAGTATGAACATACTTCATTTTATTATGCTTTATGCTTTGCAGATGTGTCTTTTTTTTTTTTTTTTGCAAGTTGATGGTTTTTGGTAACCTTGAGTTGAACAAGTCTATTGGTATCATTCAAAAACTTGTGCTCAGTTTGTGTCTCTGTGTCACATTTTGGTAATTCTCTAAATATTTCAAATGTTTTCATTATTGATATATCTATTATGGTGATCTTTGATGTTTCTATTTTAATTGTTTTGGGGCACCACAAACTGTGCCCATATAAGATGGTGAACTTCATCAATAAATGTGTGTGTTCTGACTGCTCCATTGACTGGTTATTGCCGTTTCTCTCCCTCTTCTTAGGCGTCTGTATTTGCTGAGACACAACAATATTGAAATTAGGCCAATTAATAACACTACAATGGCCTCTATGTGTTCAAGTGAAAGGAAGAGTCACAGGTCTCTCACTTGAAATCAGAAGCTAGAAATGATTTAGCTTCATGAGGAAGACATGTTGAAAGCTAAGACAGGCCAAAAGCTAGGCCTCTTGCACCAAAGAGTTAGCCAAGTAGTGAATGCAAGAGAAAAAAATCTTCAAGAAATTGAAACTGCTACTCCAATAAACACATGAATTATAAGAAAGAGAAACAGCTTTATTGCTGATATGGCGAAAGGTTTAGTGGTCTAGATAGAAAATTAAACCAGCCACAACATTCCTTTAAACAAAAGCCTAATCCAGAACAAGGCCCAAACTCTCTTCAATTCTGTGAAGGTTAAGAGAGATAAGGAAGCGGCAGAGAGAAGTTTGAAACTAGTCAAGTTTTGTTCATGCAGTTTAATGGTATCTTCATAACATAAAAGTGTAAGGTAAAGTCACAAGTGATGATGTAAAAGCTACAAGTTAGCCAGAAGATCTGGCTAAGATAATTGATGAAGGTAGTGATATGGTTTGGATATTGTCCCCTCTAAATCTCATGCTGAAATGTAATCTCCCAATGCTGGATGTGGGGCTTGGTGGGAAGTGTTTGGGTTGCAGAGGTGGATACTTCATGACTTGGTGCTGTCCTCACAATAACCAGTGAATTCTCACAAGATCTGGTTGTTTAAAAGTGTGTGACACCTCCCCGCTATCCTTTCTCTTGCTCCCACGTAAGCAACGTGATGTGTCCACTCCTACTTCACCTTCTGCCATGAGTGAAATCTCCCTGAGGCCTCTTCAGAAGCTAAGCAGATGCCAGCATTATACTTCCTGTATATCCTGCAGAACCATGAGCCAATTAAACCTGTTTTCTTAATAAATTACCTGGTCTCAGATATTTCTTTTATTTTTTATTTTTTTATTTTTTTTGAGACAGAGTCTCAGTCTGTCACCCAAGCTGGAGTGCAGTGGCATCATCTCGGCTCACTGCAAACTCTGCCTCCTGGGTTCACGCCATTCTCCCACCTCAGCCTCCTGAATAGCTGGGACTAAAGGTGCTTGCCACCATGCCTGGCTAATTTTTTGTATTTTTAGTAGAGACAGGGTTTCACCGTTTTAGCCAGGATGGTCTCGATCTCCTGACCTTGTGATCCACCTGCCTCGGCCTCACAAAGTGCTTGGATTACAGGTGTGAGCCACCGTGCCCGGCCTGCAGTATTCCTTTATAGCAATGCAAGAACAGCCTAACACAGGTGGCTACTCTGACAGATTTTTAATGAAGACAATGCAGTCTTATATTAGAAGATGCTATCTAGGATTTTCATAAAGACAAGAAGCCAATATCTGGCTTCAAACTTCAAAGGACAGGCTGACTCTCTTCTCAGGGGCTAATGCGGCTGATGACTTTAAGATGAAACAAATGTTCATTTACCATTCTGAAAATCCTAGGGCCCTTAAGAGTGATGCTAAATCTACTTTGCCTGTGCTCTATAAATAAAAGAGCAAAGTCTGGAAGATGGTCCATCTGTTTATGGTATGGTTTATTGACTATTTTAAGCTCACTGTTGAGACCTACTGCTCAGAAGAAAAGATTCCTTTCAAAATATTATTGCTCATTGGCAATGCACCTAGTCATCCAAGAGATGTACAAGGAGATGAATGTTGCCCATGCTTGCTAGCACAACATCCATTCTGCAGCCCATGAATCAAGGAGAAATTTTGACTTTCAAGTTTTATTAAGAAATACATGTTGTAAGGTCATTGCTGCCATAGACAGTGATTTCTCTGATGGATTTGGACAAACTAAATTGAAAAACTTCTGGGTCGGGTGCAGTGGTTCACGCCTGTAATCCCAGCACTCTGGGAGGCTGAGGTGGGTAGATCATAAGGTCAGGAGATCAAGATCATCCTGGCTAACGCGGTGAAGCCCCATCTCTACTAAAAATACAAAAAGCTAGCCGGGCGTGGTGGCACACGCCTGTAGTCCCAGGTATTCAGGAGGCTGAGGCAGGAAAATCTCTTGAACCCGGGAGGCAGAGGTTGCAGTGAGCTGAGATGGTGCCACTGCACTCCAGCTTGGCAGAGCAAAACTCCACGTCAAAAAGAAACAAAAAAAGAAAACCTGGGAAGGATTCACCTTTCTAGATACCATTAAAAACATCTGTGATTCATGGGTGGAGGTCAAAATATCAACATTAACAGAAGTTTGGAAGAAGTTGATTCTAACCCTCCTGGATGACTTTGATAGGTTCAAGATTTAGGGGAAGAAAATAACTGCATAAGGGGTGGAAATCACTGCATACGTGGTAGAAAGCTAGAACTGAAGATGTGACTCAGTTGGTACAATCTCATCATCAAACTTTAATGAATGAGGATTTGTTTCCTATGAATGAACAAAGAAAGTAGTTTCTTGAGATGGAATCTGCTTTTGGTAAGATGCTGTAAACATTGTTGAAATGACAACAAAGGATTTAGAACATTACATGAACTTATTTAATAAAGCAGTGGCAGGTTTTGAGAGGATTCCCTTCAATTTTGAAAGAAGTTCTCCTGTGGTTAAAATGCTGTCAAACATTGTAGCATGCTGCAGAGGAATATTTCATGACAGGAAGAATCAATTGATGGAGCAAACTTCATTGTTGCGGTATTTTAAGAAATTGCCACAGCCACCCTAGCCTTTAGCAACCACTCCCTGATCAATCAGCAGCCATCAATAAGGTCAGACCTTTTACCAGGAAAAATATTACAACCTGGCTGGGCACGGTGGCTCACGCCTGTAATCCCAGCACTTTGGGAGGCTGAGGTGGATGGATCACCTGAGGTCAAGAGATCAAGACCATCCTGGCCAACAGGGTGAAACCTCCTCTCTACTAAAAATACCAAAATTAGCTGCACTTGGTGGCGGGTGCAGGTAGTCCCAGCTACTGAGTAAGCTGAGGTAGGAGAATCACTTGAACCAGGAGGCGGAGGCTACAGTGAGCCGAGATTGCACCACTGCACTCCAGCCTGGTGACAGAGTGAGACTGCATCTCAAAAAAAAGAAAAAAAGAAAGAAAAAATTACAACCTGCCAAAGGCTGAGAAGATTGTTAGTAGTATTATTTAACAATAAAGTTTTTGTTTTCTAACTTTTGTTTTAGGTTCAGGGGTACTTGTGAAGGTTTGTCATATAGGTAAACGTGTGTCATGGGGGTTTGTTGTACAGATTATTTCATTACCCAAGTATTAAACCCAATAGTTATATTTTATGATCCTCTCCCGCCTCCCTGTATCAGTATTTTTTAATGGAGGTGTAAACTGTGTCTTTTTTTCAGACATAATGATGTTGTACACTTAACAGACTACAATATAGTGTAATCACACCTTTTTTTTTTTTTTTTTGAGATGGAGTCTCGCTCTGTCCCTCAGGATGTAGTGCAGTGGCACGATCTTTGCTCACTGCAAGCTCCACCTCCTGGATTCACGCCATTCTCCTGCCTCAGCTTCCCAAGCAGCTGGGACAACAGGTGCCCGCCACCACCACTCCCGGCTAATTCTTTTTATATTTTTAGTAGAGACGGGGTTTCACCATGTTAGCCAGGATGGTCTGTATCTCCTGACCTCATGATTCGCCCGGCTAGGACTCCCAAAGTGCTGGGATTACAGGCGTGAGCCACTAGGCCCGGCCTGTAATTACAACTTTTATATGGACTGGGAAACAAAAGTTTGTGTAACTCACTTTATTGTGATTTTCACTTTATTGTAGTGGTCTGGAATTGAACCTGCAATATCTCCAAGGTATGCTTATATTGTGGTCTTCTTTCAGATAAAAGGTTTGCTATCTATGTTTTGTGACTCCCAAGTATCAAAAATTGTCTCATGATGTCCCAAAGTCCTGTGAAAGTTTAAAAGCATCGACATAAATCCACTTTAATGTTAATAGGAAATGTTTGCCAGGGTGTTTTTTAGAAAGTATTGTAAAATTAAATAAGTAATTCCCAAGAAGGTTTTTAAAAATCATAGCAAAACATTTTAAAAACAATTTCAATGTCTAACTGAAGTAGCTATTTTTTTTGTTAACATTCTGTTGTACTTTTAAATAGAAAATTCCCATTCTTCAAGTCATGCTAATGAAAATCTTATATAGGTTATACAATATTAAAGTTATTACATTCATTTAGAATTATAAAGTCTTCATGGGCCTGCATTTAAATGAGATTTAAGTTCCAAAGCTATTTTCCCGTTTTTATTATTTAGTAAAAATCTGACTAACACACATCAGGATGGGATTTGTTTTCCCACTTGTCCGTTATGATTTGATTTTGCTCTGATGTGAATCCTATTTTTTAATTTACCTCCAAATTGCTTCACAATTTAAACACTCATTCCTAGGTGTCATTCACTTGTAACAAAAATGCAGTTCTCCATCCTGCAAGAAGCACATTCCTGGAATAAATGTCTCTCCTTTGGGAAATGGTAGAAGGGAAAAAGTTATTCAGGGGTTTTTATGGGACAGAAAAACAGAAACAGTAACTACCTATTTAGCTTCTTTTTTAATCTGGTTTTAATCGGTGCAGAACTTTACCTTTTATCCATTCTGAAATTACCTGTTTTTACTTCTGTTAACAGAGAACTTACTCAGAAGTTGTGGACATGCTTAACTATTTATATTTGCAGTCTACCTGTATTCAATTATATGTACCACTGTAGACCTCTATTTTTTTAACATAGCTTTTTATAACAGACGTTTTAGATGGTGACTTAAGACACACTAGAGAAAAATGTTTGCATTTACTCCTTAATTTCTTTGTAACTCTAAGTACCTATTGATTTATTGTAGCTTACTTCTTCAAGTGTTTCCATTATCTCTGCTTTGAGACTTGCATTTCTGACTTTCTTTGCTACCACTATTTGTAGAAAGCAGCCACAGGGAAGGTACCTGTATCCCTTAAGAGACTGAAGCAAATAAATCATTTACCATTTAGAAGAAAGGAACGGTAAGTAATTTTCTGACCTTCTTTGATTTTTCTCTTTATTCTGTTGCTTTGATATACTTAACAGCTTCTCTGTAGACTTCCCCCTTCTGTAGTGCTAAAATAATTTCTCATTAGCCCGACAGTCCCCGTGAAATTAATGCCACTGTTACATTAACTAGGGGTAGGGGTGAGGGTTTAGGTGATTGAGTAGGCCAGTTTAAAAGAAGAAGAAAGTAAAATCTTTACTCTCAAGAAGTTAAAATATTAAGGCAATGAAGCACATAAGGAGTAATGAAACTGAGCAATGTGTCTTCAAGTGCAAATTGACATAGCACAGATTGAGAAAGCAATGCTGTGAGGGGATAATGCATGTACAAGGAGACGTTCCTCCTGAAGGTGACTTTGCTGATGCTTGTCAGAGAGATATTACCATAGGTTATTGGAGGGAAAAGATGTGGGCATGCAAATGAGCAGTCTCACATAAAGTCATTTGACTTGTTAGAGACACAGTGGGAAATGATGCGAAGGTTCATTTTTTGGAGAGAAGTAAGTAATGAGTGAAAATAAATCAAGTGAGGAATGTCCCACACAGATCCTTAGTGTATCACACTCTTCATGTCATGCAACCAATTAAGTCTTCATACATGACTTGGGAGGTAGATGCTATTATTACTTTATATATGATCAAATTGAGGCTGTAAGAGACTGAACAATTTGACCAGCGCTCATACAACTGGCATATGGTGGGACCAATAGTGTGTCTGGCACTAGAAGTTACAGGCAGTAGCTTCTAAATGCATCACTTTTGGTATGTTTATACAAAAGTGTCCATGGTTACATTTCAGGTTATCAACAGGTTAAAAATATTTCTTATATTTGTATTTATAATAGAAATCTCCTTACCCCATCACCTTAGAGTAAAACACTGACATCAACAGATTAGTAAAGAAGTAAAAAATCATGCTAAAAGTATAAAATTACAGCCAGAGCATCAATTTTGACTATTTTAAAAGTGCTTATATATTTAAAGAAAAATATAAAGACCAGAATATTGGTCAGTTATGAAGAAACAGAGGAAGGCTGTTCATAGTGGTGTCAGGTCTGGGTAATTGGCCTGTCCAGCCTCCGTGATAAACCCAACCTTGATAAGCCACCTCAGGCTATCCCATTAGACATTCTCTTCATCTTTGAACTCTCTCTTTCTGATTCCCTTCTACAAAGAGAATGAGCTGGTCCCTTTAGCAGTTATATTTCTCATAGCATTTGAATAAGTTGGGATTGAGTTTATACACCATTCTGTGCAAATACTTCACTCTGAATGCATGGATGGGTCAAGGTCCTGGGACCATACTTCTGAATGGAAGATTTACCCTCAGGAGCACTTTCAGTTTGCTAAGTGAACATGCCAAGGTAGTGTTGTATTGAGAGTGACTTTTCCTCCTTGGACATTTGCAGCGACATCACAACATTTAATCATGTGCAGATTCAGATATCCAAGTTACAACTTAATGTACATTGTGGTATCTGTATAAAAAGGATTAAAATAATTATTGCCTAAGTCAAACATATAACATGAATCTATGTAGTATGCCAGAATGTAATGTATAAACACTTTATTTGAAAAGTCGTTAGATACTGATATGTTTACTGAACTCTCTCACTCTCTTTCTTTTCCTTCCTTCCTTCCTTTCTTTCTTTTTCTTTCT